>NC_080068.1:76789753-76962253 GCF_949987535.1 Balaenoptera acutorostrata
AGGCGGCTCCACTAAGCAAGATGCCATGTAGGACTTTCATAGCTAAGGACAAGTCAGTGCCTGGCTTTAAAGCTTCAAAGGAGGGACTTCCCTGGTGGTCCAGCGGGTAAGACTCCACGCTCCCAATGCAGGGGGCCCGGGTTCATGCCGCAACAAAGATCCCGCATGCCGCAGCTGAGACCCAGCACAGCCAAAATAATTTTTTTTTTTTTTTAAGCTTCAAAGGACAGACTGACTCTTTTGTTAGAGGCTAATGCAGCTGATGACTTTAAGTTGAAGCCAACGCCCACTTACCATTCCAAAAGTCCTAGGGTCCTTAAAAGTTAGGCTCAATCTGCTCTCCTTATGCTCTATAAACGGAAGAACAAAGCCCTAGATGACAGCATATCTGTTTACAAGATTTACTGAATATTTTAAACCAACTGTTGAGACCCACGGCTCGAAAAAAAGGTTCCTTGCAAAATATTACTGCTTACTGACAATGCACCTAGTCACCCAAGAACTCTGATGGAGATGTACCACAAGACTAATGTTTTCATGCCGCTAATACAATATCCATTCTGCAGTCCATGAATCAAGGAGTAATTTCAATTTTCAAATCTTCTTATTTAAGAAATACATTTCGTAAAGCCACAGTGATTCCTCTGATGCATCTGGGTACAGTCAATTGAAAATCTTCTGGAAAGGATTCACCATTCTAGATACCATTAAGAACATTAGTGGTTTGGACTTCCCTGGTGGTGCATTGGTTAAGAATCCACCTGCCAATGCAGGGGACACGGGTTTGAGCCCCGGCCCAGGAAGGGCCTGGGAAGATCCCACATGCCGCGGAGCAACAAAGCCCATGTGCCACAAGTACTGAGCCTGCGTGCTGCAACTACTGAAGCCCGCACGCACCTAGAGCCCGTGCTCTGCAACAAGAGAAGCCACTACAATGAGAAGCCCGCGCACCGCAACGAAGAGTAGCCCCCGCTCGCCGCAACTAGAGAAAGCCCGCGTGTGGCAACAAAGACCCAACGCAGCCAAAAATAAAGAAAAAAAAAAGAACATTAGTGGCTCACGGGAAGAAGACAAATTATCAATATTAACAGCACTTTGGAAGAAGCTGATTCCAACCCTCGTAGATGACTTTGAGGGATTCAAGACTTCAGTGGAGGAAGTCACTGCGGGTGTGGTGGAAACAGCAAGAAAACTGGAATTCAAAGTGGAGCCTAAAGATGTGACTGAATTGCTGCAGTCTCATGGTAAAACTTTTTAACAGATGAGAAGTTGCTTATGAATGAGCAGAGAAAGTGGTTTCTCGAGATGGAATTGACTCCTGGTGAAGATGCTGTGAAGATTATTGAAATGACAACAAAGGATTGAAAATACTATGTAAACTTAGTTGATAAGGCAGGGCCGGGTTTGAGAGGATTGACCCCAATTTTGAAAGTTCTGCTGTGGGTAAAATGCTATCAAACGGCACTGCACGCTACAGAGAAACCATTCACGAAAGGAAGTCACATGATGCGGTAAACTTCATTATCCTAAGAAATTGCCACAGCGACCTCAGCCTTCAACAGCCACCAACGTGGAGACAAGACGCTCCACCAGCAAAAAGCCCCTCAAAAGGCCCAGATGATGGTTAGCATTTTTTAGCAATAAAGTACTTTTAAATTAAGGTATGTACGTTGTGCCTTTAGGCATAATGCTATTACACACTTAACAGACTACATACAGTACTGTGTAAACATAACTTTTATATGCACTGGAAAACCAAAAAATTTGTGTGACTTGCTTTGTTTTGATATTTGCTTTATTGCAGTGGTCTGGGACAGAGCCTGCAGTATTTGTGAGGAATGCTTGTACATATAAAATGGTACCTGGCATAAACACTTCAAATTATCCTGTTGATAGCTATTATATACAATTTTTGTTTTTGTTTTTGTTTTTACTTTTAAGTCTATTTTAAAACCTCTACAAGCCCTTAAAGACATAGACACAATTCTGTATTTTGCTACACAAATTCTAAACTACAGTGCTTCTATTTTCAATACATTTTGATTTGGGGGTGGGAAATATGCCCTCTCAAAATACCAAATTACTTTGAGTAATTACTTTGGTTTAGTTTCTTGTGAAAAAGAAAACACAGTTGCAATTCCTACAGGATTAGTATAGAATTCAACCTGGATCCCACTGCAGGCTGGCTCTAGGTTCTACATTTTGGTGTTTTTAATTTTTGTATTTTTTCCCCTAAATACACTATATAGACACAATCTCAAAAGAAATAATTCAACTAACATGTTTAAATAATCTTATTTTGTCAAAATGTAATCATATACTGTGTCACTAAAGGATATAATTTTTTGAATTTGCACTTTACCAACTACATGACATCCTAATGGTATATTTATAATAGTTCTCTCAAAAACAAATATTGTATATTAACACATATATGTGGAACCTAGAAAAATGGTACAGATGAACCGGTTTGCAGGGCAGAAGTTGAGACACAGATGTAGAGAACAAACGTATGCACACCAAGGGGGGAAAACCGCGGTGGGGTGGGGGTGGTGGTGTGCTGAATTGGGCGATTGGGATTGACATGTATACACTGATGTGTATAAAATGGATGACTAATAAGAACTTGCTGTATAAAAAAACAAACAAACAAAAAAACAACTAATACTAAAGTTTCTTTGGGTTATTTGTATGGAAATATGTTAATATAAATGTTTCAGAAAAAAATAATAATAGTTCTCTCTATACTGAAAATGGATCATAAAACAATTAAGAGTTTTTATATCTTGGTTTTGTAAAATGAGGACACCCACAAACTAACAAGCATACTCAAGGAATAATAAATTCTGTTCAAAAACAAAGGCATGATTTTTAAAGGTTAGCACATGAGGTAAAGAAGTATTTAACAAACATTTATCACCGGGGAAAATCCCAAACTAAGAAGTGAACTGCTCTTATTTACATACAGCATTTATTAAGGAAAAATGCACCCTGATGGACCAGGAAAATCTTAACCTGCCACAGAAATCAGACAGATGAAATACAATGTAATAGAAACAAAAATTTTCTCTTTTCCATGAAACCAACTCTAGGGATGCTAGTAAACTTAAATGCAAATATAAAGGCTGCCAGACCAATCTTCTATATAAATGCCTTCCAAACTTCCATTTCAGAGACCAGGATGAGGGATTTAGGGGGGACAATCTTTGAATCAACATTTTATCTTCAATTCTTTGCTTCACTGACTTCTGACAGTTTGGCAAATTGGGGGTCATCACATTTAAAAGAAATGCCAGAGCATGACAAATGCAATCTAAGAAAAATAGTATAAATTCCAAATGCCTGTACAATTTTCTGTAGTTCCTAGCATTCTACCTCAAAGTTATCAGATTTAAAACTTAAGCCGTTTCCTTTAGATGGTATAATTTTAGCAAAAACCATTATCCAAAGTACAGGATAATTAAGGTAACACTAAAATCATATACCCAAAATTCAAGTCTAATGCCCTTTTGTTGTTCTGGGTTATTTGGTGTGGAGGAGGATGTATGCAGATATTAACTTTGTTTCTGAAAAAAACCTGAAAGTTTTCCAATCTGATTCTATCTTACAGTTTCCTCAGTATATGTTCAGGAATCTCCCTCTTTGGAACTGACTACTACTTACTGGCCACCAACACGGTCCACTTAAAAACAGATCTCCACCCCTCATCCCCCATCTGCCATGGTCTAAAAATATGTGCCAGCTTCCACAGTCTGGGGCCTGTTACTTACAGCCAGAGCTGAAAACAAATATACTTCACCTTTGCTGGTTTCCAGATTTCAGCTGAATACAAACAGGAGTCATGGACTCGACTGACCTCTTCTCTGTCCAACATTACTTTTGCAATTATTCTACTACAGAAGCTATTTTCCTTAAAAACATTAAGATTTATATGCTTAAATATTCAAACACTAAGCATAAGGGTAAGACAAAGTAAGAAGTATTAATTTGGAAAAAAACAAAAATAAGAAACCTGCACAACTAGATATTATCTTATTTTTAAATAAAGGGGACCAAATTCCCTGGTTTCAAAATTCAAATTTGACTCTAGTTTAAAAGGAAGGAAAAAAAAAAAAAAAAGGGACCAGTGATGTCATACATTAAATTCCTAGATAGGCTGTACTTCTTTATGTCAAATTTCACTTGAACAAACTTTAAGGTATCAGTGCAGAACAGAACTGCAGTGAAAGGACAGAAACATAAACCTTCAATTATTATTTAAGAATAGGTATGACTTCAATCAAAATAAGGTTAGAAAACCCAAAGAAATATCAGGAGTTGACCTCTTTCAGGGAGTCCTTTAAAAAAATCTACCATTTGGAATAATAACTACTGCACATCAGCTTTTGCGTTTTTTTTTAAATGAGTTAATATTCTTGTCTAACTATGTGAAAATTTTTACAGTAATTTCACTAGGAGGAAATTGGACATAATTTGGTACCTTCCCACCTGGCACACTGACATGAAATAAACAAAATGGCAGGTGGGAAAGGGGAAGGAGGAAGACACAGAAAGTATAGAGTTAATTATAACGGGTAAGAAAGTTTTTTAAAAAGTAGGAGTGAAGAATTTGAAACCATAAGAACAAATTGTGTGCGTGTATATACATATATATGTATAAAACATTTTCGTATCTTAAACAATAAAACTGGAATGTTATTTCACTTAAAATGTACAGCACACAAGATGTTTTGTAATGGTAAAAAGTGTACACCCATGTAAATTTTCACACTTTTCCAGTAGATGACAGTTCTGAATCAAAAAACTACTATTACAAACCCTTTAATCAAATGTTTATTTTTTGTTTCCAGCATTATAACTTGCTATAATTTATAAACTTCAACCTAAGTAAGTTTTTAGACACTGACCTAGGGCCTGAAGCACTCACTTATCCAGCAGAGATTATTCAGGCAGCTACCGCTCTTGCATGGACAATGCTCACTGGTACCCGAACAATTTCAAGTGCATATGAATTCTTCTGATGAATGGAGACACAGCTGCAGTTTTGCACTAAATTTTCAATTACTGAATTGCATATTTTTTCATCTTGATACCTTACGATCATTAGAAAGCTACTTAGCACATGTTATAATCATACATTATGCTAAATGCCCATTTGTAACTCTAAGAAACTCATGTTACACACTACTGTCTATGATATTATACAAAAGTCATGGCCACAAGTTTCCGCATAAGAGGTTTACTTCTCTATCTCTCAAAGCGAGAACTATCCCACAGTTCAGATTTACACAAGTTAAGTAGTGCCTATTTTAAAATAAATAAAAAATAAAATGCTGTCCTGTCTGTGAAATTATAAATATTTCTAGTCCACTTTACATAATGTTAAAATGCTTATAAATGCATTATCTCCTAGTAAATACACATTATGGGACTGAAGGCAGTTAAAAAACAAAAACAAAAAAACCAGTCATCACACTGGCCCATGGAAATATCTAGGGCTATTTTATATTTCCTACCACTAGGAAAATTAAACTAAATAAGGAAAAAAAAGCAAAGAAGAGAAAAGAAATTTTACAAAATGGCAAGTAGCATGACCTAAAAGAGTGTACTGAAATCTCTTCCTTCAATTCAGTAATGAAGTCCTTTCTGGAATGAACATTTATGGATAACTAGGTTAGGAAAGCGTTCCTCTTAGTGCTCAGGGCAAAAAACACAAAGTACGTTAAAATAATTTCTACATTCTATAAGGAAAGACAGACTTTGAAATGGAGTGACTGTTTTAAAGACCGCAAACCAAGATTTAGCCAGAATGTTCAAGATTGACAGGTTTTGATGGAGTGAAATCTTCACTGGCAACAAAGTTAAAAATCATAATCTTACAGATGCTGCTTATTTTTTTACCAATGTGAAGAAAGGAAACATGATTGCAAGGTACAATACACACTGACAGGCTAAAATGAGAAATTATGAACAATTTAAGTAACCAAAATGTTTCCTGCTGAAACATAAAAACATGATTTCCAAATTGATTCAACTTGTAATATGTCTCTTAGAAGTGAGATGTTGTCTTAGTTCTGTGGACTGTTGAATTGCTCTTTACATAAATATTTCCTCCATCTTAAAAAAAAAAACCCAAAATGGCTTCTGAATGGCATTGACTCCTTCAGTGTGGGAAAGTAGTCTTGGCAAACTTGTTTCCAAGGATCCCTCCAAGGTGATTCATTCCATCAAGTCTATAATATCTCCAGATCTACATGTCGAACTTCAGGATTTCGTTTCTGGAAGGAAAAAAATCACCGCTACATTATTAATAGCAAAAGACAATTTTCTGTTTCCTTTTATTCCTTTTGATCACTAAAGCCAATGAAAACATTTGGTCAAACTATTTCATTGTAGCATACTAGCAAGAGAAGTATTTACAGAGGGAAAAACATAAGATCAATAGATGAATAGACCAATTATACACTATAAAATATATAGTAAGTAGTCCAGCCTCCCTGAGTTTTGTCCATATGTTCATTAATACAATAATGGATTAAGAATCTAGTATGTGCCAAGCACTGCAAAGCACTGGAAATATGCTCATTTGTGGTGAAAAACACTGCAAAGCAATAATAATCGAAAGACTAAACTGATATTAACTTATATGTTCTAGTAACAATCCATATAGTCTTGATCTAAGCACTGTGCTAGAAAGTAGAGCTATGATTATTAAATAAGACTCTGCTCCTTACCCTGAGGGACTCAGTTTAGCCAGAGAGAAAAGTGTATGAATAGCCTCTACGAGCAAAAGCATTATAGCTAAGAGGGACTTCCCTGATGGTCCAGTAGTTAAGACTCCACGCTCCCACTGCAGGGGGCGTGGGTTCGATCCCTGGTCAGGGAGCTAGATCCCACATGCATGCCGCAACTAAGAGTTTGCATGCCACAACTAAGGAACCCATGAGCTGCAACTAAGGAGGCTGCCTGCTGCAACTAAGACCTGGCACAGCCAAAAAAAAAAAGCATTATAGCTAATAATAATAACCAGTTAACATATATTGAGTGGTTACTCTTGTGTCAAGTACTATGCTAATAATAAGTAAGGGGCTTCACGGAAAGTGTGTGTTTAAAATCCTCATAATAACCCAATTATTTCCATTTTACATATGCGGAAAATGAAGGTTAAAGAAATTAACTAACCTGTCCAAAGTCACACAGCTAGTAAGTGATGGAGCCAGGATAGATTCTAGGCCTGACTCCAGACCCCAAGGCTCCTAACTATTTTAATGTGCTAAATAATAATTCTGGAAACAAAAACATGAGATCTATTACTTTTGCTCATGAGATCCAGAAAGAATTCACGGAGAATATAGTATCTAAACAAGGTTTGAATATGGTGAATTTTCCAGATGGATGATGAAAAGGGACTAGACAAAAGAAATAGCATGAGCGAAGTCAAGAGAGCCTGGAAAGTATGCACTAGCAGTATGGTATAGTTAGCACAGAAGCTGCAAAAAGCAATGAGGTTGGAAAGACAGGCAGAAGCCAGATTGTGAAAAATCTTAAGGAATTTCAGTAACAACGAAAAACATATTTTTAAAAAAATACTTATTTATTTATTTGGCTGCTCCAGGTCTTAGTTGCAGCACGTGGGATCTTTGTTGCCACATGTGGGATCTTTAGTTGCAGCATGTGGGATCTAGTTCCCTGACCAGGGATCGAACCTGGGCCCCCTGCATTGGGAGCGCAGAGTCTTAGCCAATGGACCACCAGGGAAGTCCCCAAAAATATCTTTATTATATGCCTACACTGTACCAAGCACTGAAGTATACAACAATAAACAGGAAATAAACAGCACTTGCCTTGAATGAACTTATCTCTAGTGAGGAAATACAGGTAAGTAAGCAGGCGATTATAATAGTCTGCTACTACAGAGCAAGTAAAGATTTGAGGGGATTTTTCCCCCTATGGATACATAAAGGAAGGACATCTAACACAATGTGGGGGGGGAATTAAAAGTTTAATAAAGTTAACATAATGATATTGTAAGACTGTAGGACAGAAGAGACTTATAAAATAACTAATCTGTACCTACCTAAGAGGAAATAATGTTTAAGTCAGGAGGAGCAATGTAAGACTCTTACGTAGAAATACGGCAGTAAATATAAAAGAAAATACTAAAAGTATTAAACATGGTTATCTCTAAAATGTAGAACTAACGATTGAGGAAGGCAAGGCAGGTGACACTTCTGTATAAGCTTTTCAGTTCTGTCTGATTTTGTAAACTGTGTGTATTATTTGATAAAAACCGTACAAATAAATCAACAAGGGGAAAAAAGCTCTTCTAAGTGATTCTAATAATCAGTCAGGATTAATAACTCCTAGCTTAAAAAATAATATTCCAGGAACATTTGCATATTATTCATATTAAACGAATTTAATTATAAAGACAAAAACCTGGTATAATACTGGAGTGTAGCTCCAGCTAGAGCACTCATTCTGTTCAGCGTGCACTGGGATTTTTCTTACAACTAGTGCTGTTCAGCTGTACCTAGGGGTGCTTTCCTCTTGGGTCCTAAGGTAAGAGTGACCAGGGACCCCACAAGGGGGTGGCGGATGATACTTTTGTTCTCAATGTTTTCTTTATCTTAAACTATTCCTCTGTCTAGAATTTCTTAAATTCAATATGGAATAAAAAAGACTTCCTCAAACAGAAATGAAATTGAATTTTTTTGTCCCATTCCAATCAACCCTTACTCATCCCAATACGACTTGAAAAATTTTAGCTGTTCACGGAAAGTTTAAAATTATTCAATCTAAAAAGCACTATACAACAAATGTGTAATAAAAATCTGATCTTAAGAAAAAGAAACTAAAAAGTTAATTTACTCTGCCTTTTAAAATCAAGTTTTCAGAGAGAAAATTAACCAAATTCCTAAAATGTATGTGCCCATTACAAAGCAGACACACACAATGTGTTTGCTGAATGAATGAGAAAAGAAATAGGATTAATATCCTTAAAATTTAATGTTTAGTGCGTAACAAGATATCATGTGCATAGTAGAAATTAATATATTCATATATTCATGAATATATAATTGTTAAATAGAACTGAAAATCAATAATTGGTGTCCAACTTATAATTTTCATTCATTTTTTCACCAAATACTTATTGGTCTATTATGTCCCAGGCACTGTTCAATGTGAATTGGAATATTTTACACATCACAGATTTTTTTCCAACACTCATATTATGCAGAGATTAAAAACCAAATTACATAATTTATTTTACAATGCTGTAGACTCAAGTAAAGAAAATACTACAGGAGGATGTAATCAGAGATGCAAAAGACATAGTAAAGGGCAGAGCATTTAACTGGAATTTATTAGAAATTTGCTATGGCATCTTCCCACTGAATTAATTTCTGATAGAATTATTTCCCCCCAAACAAAAAAACTTCATGGAGATATAGGACAAGGGTCTATCTACTGATTGAATATAGAGGTAGAACAACAACAACAAAAATCTACGTTAACAATTCAAACAATTTCAAAATAAGAACAATATGTATCTCACATTATAATATGGGACTTTATAAATTAGCCTCTATTATTTTTAACATCTTAACATAGCACTATGTAAGCTACAGACTTCAAGCCAAAAATATCGCCTGTTCTAATACTTAGATCAATGGTATTTACTCAAAGAGATGGCTATAATGCTGCAGAATTTTATCACTGAGTGTGACCTTCCAAAGTAATTCAATAATTATTAAAATTTAAACTTGGAAGGCAACTATGCTTAGATACTAAAAAGGAGCGAAAATACCAATGTACAAAGTTTTTGTTTTCAAAAGAAAATCATCTCATTTTCATGCATTTTCTTGGTCTGGTATCTTAACTATGAAGAACTTTCTTTTCACTTGAGATTAGTTATACCTTATTACCACCTTAGGGATGTTTCCACCTGAAAGTGTAGGCAAAATGTGGCTTCTTGGTTTGAAAGACATATAATTCAAAAACATGAGATAATTCAGTCTATCAATGATTTAATAGCTTCTAATTAAAGCACAAAATTAGCTTAAAATAATAAGCATATCTGATTGTGATAAGAGTAAATACAATTAAGAATGGCCAACTTGTTAATTATTCTTAAATCGGCTTCTGACATTGTTTCTATTAAAGAGTAAAGCCAAAATAGTTAGTTTTAAAAGTCCATTATTTTCCTTGCCAGGGAAATAAAAAACAGATAGAATGGAAATGCAACATTTATTCATTCTCCAATCACCCTGCAAAAAAATAATCATCTCACATTTTATTCAGAACAATGGTATTCAAAGCGTGGTTCAAGGATTACTGGGTTACCGAGACATTTTCAGGGGGGACTCCGAGGTCAAAACTATTTTCATAATTACAGTAAGATGTTTTTTGCCTCTTTTACGATGCTGACATTTCCTCCGATGGCATGGATAAAACTGCTGGCACCTCCACACAACTCAAGGCAACTTGCACCAAACCATACTGGTAGTCATTGTGTTCCTTTATTGCCACCCGGTTTTTTTTGTTTTTTTTTTAAAAGCCAGTTTCACTTTAAAATGTCCTTCATGAAGTAGTAAAAAGTACTGATTTATTAAACCTCAACCCTTGAATACACTTTAAAAAAATATTCGGTGACAAAATGGGAAGTTGTGCTTCACGCTGAAGTCTGATGCTGTCACAAGGAAAAGTACCCCTGTGATTGCTTGAATGAGCTCAATCAGACGGTTTTTATCTGAACACCCTTTTTACTTGAAAGAATAACTAACAAACTATGGTTATTCAAATTTGGGTATTTGGCAGGCATCTTCTTAAGAAATAAACAAAATGAGTCTACTACTTCAAGGAAAACAACAATATTTGTTGCTAATAATAAAATGCAAGCTTTCAAGTCAAAATTAGAATGTTGAAAAACTCATATCCACCACCATGAGCCTGACAGCTTCCCAATACTTAGAAATGTATCAACATTTGCACGATGTGCATAAATTCAGTGAGCCAGTATTTTCCAAATGACCAATTCATAATGTTAAAGAATCAAGCATGGGTTAAAAAGATTCAATCAGACAATAAAGATGTTAAAAAAAAAAAGATGCAATCAGAGTATAAAGACAGACCAACAGATTTTAATATAATAGTGTATAGGAGAGTGCTAATCACACTCAGAGAGAGGTCTGGCCTTTGCTCTTGGCTATTGGGAGGTAATCTCTAGGTCCTTGGAATATTCTGCCTGATAATTAGGTCTTTGTTTATCTTTGTCCACACAGTATCTGCTCTACCTCCAGAAGCCGGTGGAAACTAAAGGTGTCGGCTCTTCCTGAGAGGGGCTGGAGATGAAAAGTCATCCACTCACGCAGTCAACTACAGAGCCCCAAGAACATTTCTGGACACCAAGGCTCGGTTGAGCTTCTGTGGTTAGCAATACTCCATGCAAACTGTCACACACCACTGTCAGGAAAATAACACCGTCCATGACTCCACAGGGAGAGGACAAGTGAAACTCCAGGTTTGGAACTCTGCCCTATGCACCTCTTCCTTTGGCTAGTTTTAATCTGTATCCTTTCATTGTAATAAACCATTCAGTGAGTTCTGAGTCCTCCTAGTGAATTATCAAACCTGAGGGTGGTCTTAGGAACCACCTGAACTTTGCAACTGGTGTTAGAAATGAAGGTGGTCTTCTGGACTGTGCCCCCTAACTTCACAAACAGTATATGAAAAGTTCATCGATATGGTTTCAGATTTCACATCACAACTATGCTTTAAGAGGTTACCGGTTGTCAGGTTTTGGTATAATATTAAAAGAGAATATCAGGGCTTCCCTGGTGGCGCAGTGGTTGAGAATCTGCCTGCCAATGCAGGGAACACGGGTTCGAGCCCTGGTCTGGGAAGATCCCACGTGCCGCGGAGCAATTAGGCCTGTGAGCCACAACTACTGAGCCTGCGCGTCTGGAGCCTGTGCTCCGCAACAAGAGAGGCCGTGATAGTGAGAGGCCCGCGCACCGCGATGAAGAGTGGCCCCCACTTGCCGCAACTAGAGAAAGCCCTTGCACAGAAACGAAGACCCAACACAGCCAAAACTAACTAACTAACTAAATAAATAAATAAATAAAAATTAAAAAAAAAAAGAGAATATCAAAATTATCTGGAAAGACTAAAAGAATACTTAAAAAGGCTCCTCCTTTTTCTTCATATTCTTCAACCAAAATAACGTATGGTAATAGACTGAATGCAGAAGCACAAATGGGAATCTAGCTGTCTTAGATTTTTGTAAAAATGTAAAACAATACCACTCTTCTATTTATTTCATTTTGGAAACTATAGTTATTTTCCTTCAAACTGTTATTTATATTAACATGAAATACATTTATTATGTTTTCTAAATGAATAAATATTTTTAAATTTCTCAATTTTAATTAATAATTTGGTAAATATAAATAAATATAACTAAAAAAAACCTCTTTGAGTCCTCAATAATTTTTAAGAATCCTAATATCAAAATATTTGAGAATTGTTCATCTAGAAATTCTGAAAATCATGCCTAATAAGCTCATGAACTATAATATTAACGTTAACAAAATCATCTTTTTTGAACTGCTTCTATTAATCTGATCACATATCTAGATTCTAAAAGGTAGTAAAATAGTGATAGAAATGTTTCCCTTCAATTTTTGTCTTTGTTTCTCTTCAATTTTTAACAAAACTAAACAAAAATCAACATCAGCTAAAGAAAATACATTGCCTTCAACAAGTTATAAACGTTGAAGATCATTTACAAGTTTTCTTCATTGCAAACAATTAGAATTCAAATGTCAATAAATGACAATTTGAGAGCACTGAGACTTTTTTAAAGGCAGTCTGGTTAGGTAATATTTCAGTAAAAAACCAACAGGTTGTAATGATCTCCAACTGAACAGAAACAAACAAAATATAAAATAATGTCAGACGGGCTAAAGCAGTATGCATGTATATGCTTAAGGTCACACTCTTTTTTAACTTTAGAACAGAGTTTAAAGTTTCCCTTTTACTTTTCTCTAGAAATGTTAGAAACGTTTCTTATTTAAAGACAAACAAACAAGAAAAAAACCGTTGATTATTTTAGAAACTAAGCAAGCAGTATAGAATAGAGGTTAAAAGTATGGAATTTGAGGGCTTCCCTGGTGGCACAGTGGTTGAGAATCTGCCTGCCAATGCAGAGGACACGGGTTCAAGCCCTGGTCTGGGAAGATCCCACATGCCGCGGAGCAACTAGGCCCGTGAGCCACAACTACTGAGCCTGCGCGTCTGGAGCCTGTGCTCCACAACAAGAGAGGCCGCGATAGTGAGAGGCCCACGCATCGCGACGAAGAGTGGCCCCCGCTTGCCACAACTAGAGAAAGCCCTCGCACAGAAACTAAGACCCAACACAGCCAAAAATAAATAATAAATAAATAACAATAAATTTAAAAAAAATTAGAAAAAAAGGTATGGAATTTGAAATTGAACAGCACAGGTTCAAATCCCAAGTCCTATACTACCTTGAGTATATTATCCAACTTCTCTAACCCAATCATTTTCTCGCCCATTACTACTGATACATCATGGGGTTACTGAGAAAATAAAAGTATACAAGTGATGTAATTAGCACAGTGCCTGACATAGATAAGTACTCAAAAAGTAGCTGACACTGTATTATATTATTATTATGAATATATCTTACTTTCAGTTCCTTCTCAAGTCTATCTACTTCAGCTCCTAAAGTATCAATAATATTTTCTCCATGTTTAAGCATAAAGGTCTCTAGTTCTTCAGGAGTCTTCACTTCTTGAATTTCCTATAAAGAAAATGACAGCAGAAAAACAAAACAGATTCTTAAAAAAGTCATAGTGGTACATTGATAATTTCTTTTAAAAATTATAACCAACACCGTTAAGTTTAATGAAAAATGAAAACCTTTCAAGCCATAGGCAATGGACCACATATTTCAAAAAAACCCTCAATTTGAGAAAAAATTGAGTACAACGATCTACAGAGGTAGCACTGCAAAATCAGTGGGAAAAGAACAGACTAATCAATAAATAGTGCTGGGGAAATTATTTTTTTATAGGAAAAAAATACTAAATCCCTGCCTCAGACCATTAAACAAGTAATTCTAAGTGGATTGAAAACCTAAGGGTAAAAAACAAACCTTAAAATTTTTAGAAGAAAAACAATATTTTTATGATAATGGGCTACAGAAGGGTTTCTCAAGAAAGATAATAAAAAGCATAGAGAAAAAGATTACAAATTTGATATAAAATTAAAAACTACGTTAAGTCTTCTGTACAACAACAAAGTGGAATGATAAATTATAAACTAGAAGGTTATCTGCATATACACAACTGAGGAAGGATTAGTATCCAGCATATTAAAAATAAAACATTTACAAATCTGTCAGAATAACAGAAATTAAACGAACAAAGAAGCAAGTACAGGAAATCCCAATGGTCAATAAATTTCTATGTTTATTAACCTCACTGCTACCAGGGAAATATAAATTAAATCAACAGGATACTATTTCATATCTATCATAATGATAAAAATTTCAAAACTCTGTCAATACAATCTAGCGAAAATGTGAAGCAATAGAAACTTTGATACATTGATGGTGGAAGTTAAATTGACTCACTTTGGAGAACAATTTGCCAATATCTAAGGAAGTTGAAGATATGTTCATCCAATGGCCCACCTCTATTTTAAATCTAGCTATGTAATGCCCTAAAGAAATTCTTGCACATGCAAACAAGGAAACATGTATAAGAATGTCACTGTGGCACTGTTTCCAATAGTTTAATACTTGAAACAATATAATTGTCTGTGAAGTAGGGACTGGATAAGCAAACCGCAGCATATTAGTAAGATGGACTATTAAATAGCAAGTAGATTAACTAGAGGTATATATATTAACACAGAGGAGGAATCTCAAAAACATGCTGTTTAGCAAATTATAGAGGAAACCATATGATATAATACAATTTATACCAATTTTTAAACATCTAAAATGTTACATATTACGCTAAGAAAAATATGTTGAAAAGTATAAAAAACTGAATGGAAATGACAGGTACTAAATTCAAGATAATTGTGAGTTCTGGGAATGGAGAAAAGAGAATGGGATCTATAAGGAAAAACAAGGGCTGTAATATTTTTGTAATTATTTCTTTCTTTTTTTAAGATCTTAAGCAAGTACAGTACAGTAAAATGTTAATATTCGACAAAGGCAAGTGGTAGCCTCTGCTCTGTTCATTATATTATCCTGTATAAATTTTCTTTTAAAGTACTCAATAAAAAAAAGCATGGATTCTGGAGTCACAGAGATCTGAATTCACATCTGATTCCATATGATAGCTCTGCAATTTTAGGCAAGTTACTTAATCTTTCTGTGTCTGAATTGGCCTATATATAAAAATGAAAATATTATTTCTTTACCTCACAGGTTGTTGACAGTAAATAAAGTAACATATATAAAACGCCTGGCACACAACAAGCACTTTAATAATAAGTTACCTCTTCTACTGTCTCCTCTGAACCAGCTGAAACCTGAAGTGACTTTAAGACGTATAAAAGAAAAAGTTTTATTTTATTTACTTAGGAAGTAATTTTTATAACCCTTGGCTATATAAGAAGAAATCAATAAATACTTTAACTTACTTGTAGCATTTGGTCAAAATCTTGTT
The DNA here is from genome assembly GCF_949987535.1 of Balaenoptera acutorostrata. NCBI lineage: Eukaryota > Metazoa > Chordata > Mammalia > Artiodactyla > Balaenopteridae > Balaenoptera > Balaenoptera acutorostrata. The sequence continues at coordinate 76,805,464 of NC_080068.1, forward strand.
TTTCCAAATATGATCTCGTAACAACTCGTCCATCAAAATCTACTTCTGCCTTAAATCTTACTTTCCCTAATCCTAGATCTGTGGCTTTAACGTCATGAATTGCCCTGCAACCAATAACAATACATACAAATTTATATACACAGACATACATTTTAATGGCAAAAAGTCTAGAATTCTTGTTTTTTGCTACCAGTGATGAAAAATGGACTAAGATGGCTTTCAGAGTGTTCGCCATTAAGCACCACCTATCATTTTCCAAACAAATGTTCATTTAGGTCTTTTTGCATAATGCCATACGAAGGTGTAAACAATAAATACTATTTTATGGTAATTTGTATATATATGAACTACATAGTTTGTGGATTAAAAAATCAACTCTAAATTGCTTTTCTACAATGTTGTCATTTTATCTTATAATCCTTTTTTCCTTTTTTCAATAGCTTCTTTAAAAGTCTTCATACAACTCTGTGAAGTATTCCATTAGCATGAGGTTAATAATAACTACCTAATGGGACTGATGTGGGGAATAATGAACCAACATATATAAAATGTTTAATATGCTACCAATTACACAGCAGGCATTTAATCAATGACATTCATGAAGTAGATTAAGATGGCATCTTTACTTTACAGATAAAACAGTCCCAGAGGGGCAAAAGTGACCTGCCTAAGGTAACTCATCTAGGCAACAGGAGAGCCAGGACTCACCCCCAGATCTTTAGATACCCAAACCTAGTGGTCTTTCCATTATACCATTCTGCCTTCCAGAAAAGGAAGCAGATGCTCAAGCATAATTGCTTTTCAATACCTCCTGCCCTAATCCTCAGGAATCAATTTTCTCCAGAAAACTACTGAGAAATTCCTTTCTTTCTAGAGTAACCATTATAGTATCTTTTCTTTAGAGGATACCTAAGAAAATTAAAAACACTCTGAATTCTGAGGACATAGAGATATCCTACCAGGAAAACAAGCCTAAGTGAGACTCCAAGTACTCTTTAACACATCTGACTCTAATTTCTGAGAGATCTTAAGCAAGTTACTAAATACTGAGTCTAAAATTCTTTATCTATATGAATAAAGAAGTATGGATGAAAATAAGAATTAATGATTTTATATTTATAAAGTTATGTATGCCCAGATTGAAATAGAACTTGTTCAGATTGGTAAGAGGTTATATAATTTACTCATTTAAAAAAAAGCATATCTAACTCAGTCTTAACAAAAGATTTAAAATACTCATTACTTGACTAATACTTAATTATCAGTTAATAAAAATGTTCTGATATACTTCTTCCTTATGTTCTTACACATAACTAACTGCAGACAGAAAACTGTGATAGGCAGCTTCTATCATGGTTCCCAATGATCCCCCCCCCAACCCCCTTCTGTGTTCAGGCCCTTGTGCAACCCTCTCTCCTTCAACTGCGGGCTAGACTTAGCGATTTGCTCCTAACCAACAGAACATGGCAAAATGATGAGCTGTCATTTCCAAGATTAGATGACGAAACTGTGACTTTTATCGTGTTCACACTCAATATCTATTGTCTTCTCAATATGCATACTTTGATTAAGCAAGCTACCATGTTGGACAGTCCCACATGGCAAGGAACTAAATCCTGTTGATAATTACATGAGAAAGCTTAGAAGCTGATCCTTCCCCAGGAGATGACTATAGTCCCAGCCAACACCTTGACTGCAGTCTATGAGAAACCCTCAGGTAGAGACCTAGGTAAACCGTGCCCAGATTCCTGACCCACAGAGGCTGTGAGGTAATAAATGTTGTTTTAAATCACGAAGTTTTGGGGTAATTTGTCACAGAGCAATATAGATAACTAATATACTGATTTAAAAACTGTATGAACTTTCTGGAATACTAACATTAATTTTTTCCAACAATTTAATCTACAGACCGTCACTATGCCAGAAAATTTCAAATTTGCCACAGCAAGTCTTTCCATTTACAGTTCTTTTTTTAGACTTTAATTATAAACAATATATGCAAAATTATAAACACACATATACCTAGCAAATGGGTACCAAAACACATGAAGCAAAAACTGACAGAAATGAAAGGAGAAATAGGCAATTCAACAATAACAGCAGGAGACTTCAACATCCTACTTTCAATAATGGATAGAACAACTAGGCAAGAAGATCAACAAGAACTAGAAAACGTGAGCACTATAAAATCTAACAGGGCTTCCCTGGTGGCGCAGTGGTTGAGAGTCTGCCTGCTAATGCAGGGGACACGGGTTCGAGCCCTGGTCTGGGAGGATCCCACATGCCACGGAGCGGCTGGGCCCGTGAGCCACAACTACTGAGCCTGCGCGTCTGGAGCCTGTGCCCCGCAACGGGAGGGGCCGCGATAGTGAGAGGCCCGCGCACCGCGATGAAGAGCGGTCCCTGCACCACGATGAAGAGTGGCCCCCACTTGCCGTAACTAGAGAAAGCCCTCGCACGAACCGAAGACCCAACACAGCCAAAAATAAAGAAATAAATAAATAAAGTAGCTATAAAATTAAAAAAAAAAAAAAAAAGAAAGAAATAGTAATTTAAAAAAAAAAAAAAAAAATCTAACAGGGCTTCCCTGGTGGCGCAGTGGTTGAGAATCTGCCTGCTAATGCAGGGGACACGGGTTCGAGCCCTGGTCTGGGAAGATCCCACATGCCACGGAGCAGCTGGGTCCGTGAGCCACAATTGCTGAGCCTGCGCGTCTGGAGCCTGTGCCCCGCAACGGGAGGGGCCGCGATAGAGAAAGGCCCGCGCACCGCGATGAAGAGCGGTCCCTGCACCGCGATGAAGAGTGGCCCCCGCTTGCCGCAACTGGAGAAAGCCCTCGCACGAACCGAAGACCCAATACAGACAAAAATAATAAATAAATAAATAAAGAAAGAAAGAAAGAAAGAAAGAAAATCCTAAAAAAAAAAAAAAAAAAAATCTAACAGACACAATGCTCCATACAACAGAATATACATTATTCTCAAGTACACATGGAACATTATCCAAGATAGATCATATGCTACGCCATAAAACAAACCTCAGTAAGTTTAAAATGACAGAAATAATTTAAAGAATGTTCGGCAACCACAATGGAATGAAATAAGAAGTAACAAAGACATTTGAGAAACTCACAAATATGTGGAAATTAAACAACACACCCCTAATTAACCAATGGCCAAAGAAGAAATCTAAAGTGAAATTAAAAAATATTTTGAAGTGAATGAAAATGAAGACACAACATACTAAAATTTACAGGATGCAGTGAAAGCAGGGCTTAGAAGGATATTTATAAATGTAAAAGCCTGTATTAAAAAAGAAGATGGATATCAAATAAAAAACTTAACCTACCATCTTAAGACACTGGAAAAAGAGCAAACTAAACCTAAAGCAAGCAGAAGGAAGGAAATAATACAGATTAGAGCAGGAACTCATGAAACAGAGAAGAGAAAAACAAAGAAAATCAATTAAACCAAAAGCTAGTTCTCTGAAAAGACCAAGAAAATTGACAAATCTTTAGCTGGACTGACCAAAAGAAAAAAGAACACTCAAATTACCACAATCAGAAATGAAAGAGGAGACATTACTACCAAACCTAAAGGAATAAAAAGGATTACAAAGGAATACTAGGAACAGCTGTACACCAACAAATTGGATAACTTAGAAGTAATGGACAAATTTCTAGAAAGACACAAACTACTGAAACTGACAAAAGAAGAAATAGATAATCTGAATAAACTAATAACAAGAGATAGAATGAGTAATCAAAAAACTAACCATGCACAAAAGCCCATGCCCAGATGGCATCACTGCTGAATTCTACCAAACATTTAAAGAAGAAATAATAACAATTCTTTATAAACTCTTCTAAAAAAACAGAAGAGGAGGAAACATTTCCCAATTCATTCTATAAGGTCAGTATTACCTTGATAACAAAATCAGACAAAGACATCACAAGGGAAGAATATTAATATGGAGTATCTCACATTAAGTTACTAAGCCTAATACTGATTCTAAGAATGCTCAACTTCTAATCTTGATCCGGTAGGTAACTACTTCTTAAGAGTAAACAGATAGAGCTTAGAATATAAATCTACTACTCACATACTCATTTGTTCTACTGACGAAGATATAGAGGTCATTCTTTTTTTTTTTTAATTAATTAATTTATTTATTTATTTTTGGCTGTGTTGGGTCTTCCTTGCTGCACACAGACTTTCTCTAGTTGTGGTGAGTGGGGGCTACTCTTTGTTGCAGTGTGCGTGCTTCCCATTGTGGTGGCTTCTCTTGTTGCAGAGCACGGGCTCTAGGCACATGGGCTTCAGTAGTTGTGGCACGTGGGCTCAGTAGTTGTGGCTCACGGGCTTAGCTGCTCCGCGGCATGTGGGATCTTCCTGGACCAGGGCTCAAACCCGTGTCCCCTGCATTGGCAGGCGGATTCTTAACCACTGTGCCACCAAGGAAGTCCTAGGGTCATTCTTAAAAGATTTAACTTAAAGATTTTAATTAGGAAAAATACATTCTTATTTTAAAGTTTAATATATGCGTATGTAGGTAAGTAGTAGAAAATCAGGAATTTTTTTTTTTTTTGGATGTGGACCATTTTTAATTTCTTTATTGAATTTGTTACAATACTGCTCTGTTTTATGTTTTGGTTTTTTGGCTGCGAGGCATGTGGGATCTTAGCTCCCCAACCAGGGTGAAGTCTTAACCACTGGACTGCCAGGGAAGTCCCCAAAAGCAGGATTTTAAAGGACTGTTCCTTCCCCTTCATTCTGAAACTACGCTGCTGCTGAAGTTCACTAAAAAGTCCTATTAGAACTCTGCATCTCTTCTGATTACCTCCTAAGTCTTCAATTCTTTATTTTTATATCATTTAAAGACAAAGATTATATGGAAAAAACATTTAATATAATCTAAAACAAGAAGTCCATTTTCAAAAAAGTATAAATTACATTCAATTTGGTAATCATATCCCCATGAATAAAAATCTTAAGTTTAATATATTCAATTTGTAATTATAATACAAATATAAGGCAAATATAAATATGAAGGTTTCATATAAGTGGTTCCACATTAAGGAGGCAAATACTTGGCAAACTTCTGTTCCCATCACATCATCTAACTGTTTCTTATTCTAAAAATTGAAGATATACAGAATTTAAAAGGAAACTTAGGGAGTTTCTTACATGCTTTCACTTGCTTTCTTGTAAGGTTGCAATACTGCAAAGTAATAAGATTAAAAAGTTCTAAAGGCTAGGAATTCAAAACCTCTTCTGGAAGTATTTACAAAACAAGCATTTCTATTTCTTAATACGTTTTTGTAAACCTTAACAGCATCACTGGAATAAGCTGACCTTACTGATGGGTCGTTCTCCAGGAGTTCAGTAAGCCGCTGTACTTGTTCTGGCTGGATGGATCGCCCTAAGAGTGCTTCTGTGTTAGTGTAGATGAGGAATGCTGAGACCACACCTAATAAGGTGCCCACACCCAAAGAACCTAGGCTGTCATACAGTGGATTGCCTAAATAAAAGCACAAAAGAAGTCAGTAAATTAACATTTTCTATTATTTCAATGAGCTTTAGTGAGCAAAGAACCGGAATTAGTAAATCAAGGGACTGGAAATTCATTTCCAATTCTTTAATGACTTTCTCCTAATAGTTTTACTATTCTATGCAGTTTAATTACTTATGATCTGTTTCTTGCACCTGGTCACATGGGTGAGGGTTCAGAGCATTTTCAAATTAGAGACATACTAATAATACAATAAAGAGTCCACTTCTTTTTGATATATCAGTAGCACTTTTCCTATCCCAAGTTGACAAAATAATTGTAAAATCAAAAGCTAAAAGAAATAACCATTTTTGTGTCTTATTCTTACGAAGATTCTGTGAAAGAACTAAGCCATACGAAAAATTATATGAGGCACTCTTATCTCATTCAACCAAGAATGATACATAGCTAGCACCATTCTAGATTTAAAAAAAAAAAAAAAAAAAAGGAAGTTAGTTCCTTGCCTCTGATGGCTGCCTCAGAGCAGTGGTTCTCGAAGTGCAGTCCTTTGACCAGCAGCATCAGCATCACTCAAGAACACGGCAGTAATGCAAATTCTCGGGCCTCGCTCAAGACCCTCTACATCAGAAATCTGGGGTTGGGGGTGGGGTGGGTGTGGGTCTAGCATTCTGTGACTTCCCAATCCTGCCAGATGATTCTGATTCTAAAGTTTGCCTTAGGTTATTAGGGCTTTATTCTCTTCCAGAACCAATGAGAAGAGTTGATTTATTATCTATGAATGCATAGGTTAAGATTTATATAACAGACATAAATATTATATTTTAAATCTTTATATATAATAAATTTTACACACAAGGCTTTTATAATGAAAACTTTTTATTCCAAAGATCAAATGTCAATATTAAATTTAACTCTCTTAATGCTTGATAAAATATACATTTGTTTTACTAAAAAAAATCTCAATTTACATTAGTTTTATTAACATTTAGTCAAAATATAACACTAAAAACTGAATGACTTATTTTGTATTACTAAAGTGTAAAAATATATCCACTTGTAAAACATAATCCACTAGGAAGTTTGTAATTATAGAGTTCAAAATAAAATATTGCTCTTTAGAAATCCAAATTTAATTAATTATTTTTATTTTAAAATATACGTCTATTAATCCTACAGAAATCACAGAATTATTGGCTGGAAAATATTTTATTTATTTCTTGGCATGTTATTTAATTTAAATGACAATTTAAATAATTAAATAAAAATTAATGTGAAACTTTCTTGAAACAAAACTTTTTATAAGTTTGATTTGACTGGTTTATAATACTATGTAAAAAAAAATAATCTATTAAAAGTCAACTTACCTATCAAGTCACACTTTCCTTAAGCCTAAAATTTTGCTAAGTAATAATTTAGGTCTAAAAAAATGTCTAAAATGGTAAGGTCAACCAGAAAAACGATCAAAACAATTAGAAATATTTTGGATCACAGTGAACATCAGAGAATGCTGGTTTAGTCTTAAAATATACATTCAAAATGAGAAAGACCTATTCATATTTCAGGCTATTTTAAGAAATACTGCAGAACTGTGGAAGTTCATCACCTAAAATTATTTAAAATACGCTAGGACAAACAGGTAAGAATGGTAGTACCATTTCAAGAGAATTCCAACCTCAGAAACTGAGTCTTTTCATACTAAATGGTTTCTTTGTTTTAGAAAATAAAAATAAAATGGTTTTTGTCTTCTTATCCGCCTGTGCTGTATTGGCCTTCAAAACATTTATCTAGCTACCAAAATGAGGATGGAAGCAACTAAAGAATCAAGGAAACAGGAAAGCAACAGCAGTTATTATTGGTACTAATAGTAGAAAAAGACAAACAGACAAGAGCTACAATGTATATTTATTTTGAACTTTAGAGTTTATTAAAGTTCTCTCTCATATATTATCTTAAACCTGTAAGGTCACTAGGACAAATATTATTAATATCTTTATAGGTAAAGAACTTAAAGCTCTGAGTAGTTGTGCTACTTATTAAGTCACAGCTAGAAAGGCTTCGAGCATTACAGAAATGCTCTATTAGCAGCCTTCTTTATTTCTAACTAAGAGAAATTTCTAATTCAAAAATCTGAACACTTATACCATCTTATTTGTCTTATACAAACAAATGGTTAGTATGAAATTCACATTTAACAATCTATTGGTTTAAAATTATTCAATGATATAAAGGAAAATTCCCACATATTAGAGAATTATTTTAGTAGCACAAATAAAGCACCTGTAATTTGAGAAATATTTACCTGTTATAGAAGTAAGGCCCATACAAGTGGCTGCTATTGTCACTCCCAACACTGCTGCAGTATCCTCCAATAATATAACATTTGTACTAGGATCACGACTTTCCATTACTTAATCATTGGGGTAGAGACAAGAAAAGAAACTTCTGAAATCTTAATTTGATACTATCAGATAACATTTTAATAAGTATCCATTAATTTAATTTAATTAAAATTAAAATTAAGAAGGAGTTCCCTAGTGGCCTAGTGGTTAGGATTACAGGCTCTCACTGCTGTGACTAGGGTTCAATCCCCGGTCAGGGAACTGAGATGCCTCAAGCCGTGCAGCGCAGCCAAAAAAAAAAAAAAAAAAAATTAAGATTAAAAAATGTATGAGATCCTGATTTTTAAAACCCTGTTCAATATAAATATAATTTCTTGGTTTAAATGTTAACAATAACTGATGTTTAAAGTCAAATTACTTTCTCAAGTTATATAAGCATACACAGAAATACTGTAGTTCACATAAGTTAAATCCAAATATAAAGTACTGCTGTTCAAATTACACTACATTTCTCTTCTTAAAAGAGCTGATACATAAGTAAGAGCCACATAGGGAAGACACTGAGATATATTTTGTACACGTCCATATGGAACAAAGCAATAATAGCACTAGGCAATTTTAAGGAAATAAAGAAGATGAAATAATACACCTAGGTTTCTAAAATACATACCATACTTGTAAAGTGACATTCCTTTGGCCCGAGCACTCCTACGAAGCTCATTTACAGCAACAAGAAGTGTTGCTGAAAGAAAAGCATTCATATCAGCAAGGAAGAAACTTCATGCCTCCAAACTTTAAAGATGGAATCTCAAAAGATAAATAAATAGGCACAACACTTTAATGCTAAGGGCTGTCAATAAGGAAAAGTTCTATATTAAACCAGTCATTATCAAGACCCCAATTAATCATTATGATATAATGAATCCCATATTTCTAAACCACAATAATTTAAATATCATTACCACCACAACAGCCTTAATTTATTAGACAGCTACTAGCTGGCAGGCACCACACTAAGCATAATCACTTTGATCCTCCCAACCTTCTGAGGCAGGTGGTGCTATCACCATTTTATAAGACTGCCGAAGATGAAAGGATGATGCATAGAAAATGACAATGTTTTAGAAGTAAACATACTATGAGTACAGCAGTGAATTAGGCAGTTTCATACATGATATTAGCACTTCTCTGTCGTAATACTGCTATAGCTGAAACTTTCAGAAACATTAAAATATTTGTACTGCAAAAAGACAGTCCTCCCTGATAAACGTTACTAAAACCTGATTTTTAAAAACTCAGTATATAGTTAGTTATATTTTTATACTCCATGAACCTAGAGACTGTCATACAGAGTGAAGTTAAGTCAGAAAGAGAAAAATATTGTTTATTAATGCATACATGTGGAATCTAGAAAAATGGTACAGATGAACAGGTTTGCAAGGCAGAAATAGAGAGACAGATGTAGAGAACAAACGTATGGACACCAAGGCAGGGAAGCAGGGGGTGGGGTGGTGGTGTGATGAATTGGGAGATTGGGATTGACATATATACACTAATATGTATAAAATAGATACCTAATAAGAACCTGCTGTATAAAAAAATACAAATGTTTTTTACTTTCCAAAAAAAAAAAACTCAGTATATAGTTAGTTATGTTTTTATACTCCATTTCAAATGATATGATACTCAAGAACAAAATAAAAAGCTTTTCCAAACTTGTCCCATCTTATAGGAACAACCATAGTACATTATACAAAGAATTTCTTCCCTCAAAGAAGATAAAACTTATATTCCTATTTCCACAGCTTTCTTTAATCAAGAGAACTTAGCAATCTATAAAAATAGACTGCTGAATATATATTACTAAATTAAGAATAAAAAGATTCTGTGACAATACATACCTCCTTCAGATACTAATGATCCTGCTAAAATACAATATGCCTAGGAAATACAAAAATAAAGCATAAGTTGGTATCTCACTAAAGAACTACAACAGTTCATGCATACACTTAATGTTTAAGATGGAAACATAAATTCAAATTCTAGCCAGATAAGGATTTTGATGGGAAACAGCTCAAATGAGGACAATGAAATAGATGGTATCTTCATAAGAAGAAACAATTAAAAGTTAAAAATTTGATGGCCATCTCATTTTTTAATACTTGAAAAATACACACACACACACACACACCCCAGTGTAGAATGTTATACCATGACTAAAGTTAAATTCATGATATAAAAGAATTACTTAATTAGTAGAAAAAAAAATTTGAACTTCAAAATGAACACAAGCATTTGAAATCTAGGGTTGTGGATACCAGATGCAGTAAGATACACAACCATACCCAGTAACTTTTGATTTTGTTTGTTTGCCCAGCACCAAGAGAATCCTTCCTCAGCCCTCATTCAGAAAGATAAGCAGTTATAAGAGGTAAACAATTTGGGGGAGGAAGATAACACCACTTTCCTTACAATCCCAGACACTCTTGAATTAGATAAAGATACCAAGAATAGTTTTAATCCAAGATATATAGAAAGAATTAAAACAAATTTTTAAAAATTTTAAATGAAATTCAAATCAAACATCTGTAGAATTTTCAATATTACCTTTTCGGAACCCTAGGCTTCCCTGAAACAGAGGTTTAAAAATTTCGAACCCAGTCCAACACTCTTCTAATTCTGTTAAGGAAACTGAGACTTCCAAGGCTGTGTGGTTTGCTTGAGTAAATAGAAATGGTATCGGAATAAGAACTAGAATACAGGTTTTCCTAACTCAATTCCAGGCTCTTTCCACTGAATCTCACTGGCAACATCAGCAAAAATAGTCTGGAACTACACCGTGAGATACAGAAGCTGACAGGGGTGCCACATGCCCAATTTGCACTTGTCAAGGGAGCTATAATCAGAGCTGCCAAGCAGAGTAATCTCCAAGAAGTTCCCATGAGAGGAAAAGAAGACAACTTTAAGTATCTACAAAGGCCAGTGGAAACCAGTGCAAAATGACATTGGTGCCAGTAAAGTAGTACCTTTCTGTCCCCTATCTCTACCTTCAGTGCTGCCAGAGGCAACCTATGGAGTAGGAGAGAAGAAGAGAAGCCCTTAAGTGAAAAATATACAGAAGGGAACCACACTCCCATTCTCTCAATGTAGGCTTCCTACCAGAATGAGGGAAAGGAGAAGGTTTAACTTTAAATAAAATTCTAACATATGACTGTTACAAAGGAATGCTTATTTTAACTACTGATAGGACATTTATTCTTGGGACTAAAAGTGAACAGAGGTCTTTTTGCTTTTCAAAAGTAACAGCAGAAATTAACAGAATTGCCCAAAATTTTAACCAAGGACGAAGTGTTTAACAACTGTACCTACAGAGATACTCTTGCTCAACATCACTGAATCATATGGATTTAGAGGTCATGTCCAGTCCCATTCTAAAAAACACAACTACAGACACATAACCCTATGTTACAGTCAAGAAGGTATATTTAGTCCCATTCTTTAACATCAATATGACAAAGGCATTCTACTGTACTTAATCACTGTTTCATATTACTTCAAAACTGAGGGGGGAGGAGGGGAGAAGATTACCCATAGAAGAGATTCTATTGGTTGAGGATTAAGCAATCCCATGACTCCATGGTACCAAGATAATCCTGCACCCATCATGAAAATACCAACACCACTAATTAGTGAAGCAATATAGCGCATATTTGAAAATCCATACCTGAAAAATAAAAAAGATAATATAGTTTACAAGAAATACAAATGATTTCCTCTCAAAATATGTTTAATAGGTCAATGGAAAAAAAAAAAAACTTCTTACAACATCATGATGTTATGATTTTATATTTAAGTAAAATGTAAGTGCCAAACTCAAATCTAATCAGAAAATCAATATATAAAGTGGAAAAAAACTGCAAGATCTTTGAAACTATATAAAAAGAGAATGAATATGATTTATTCAGGTATTTTCTAATCCCTCTTTCATATAAATTGCTTTGATTTACTAGAGCAACTTTACTCTTATGTACCACAAATACAGGTAAAATTTATTTTTTAAATTCAGATGTTTAATGAAGATGGTAACATTTATATTTCCTTGTAATGCAGCTTCTAACTGAATATTTGTCTTCTTCTATAATTTATATTTCCGATAATTTATATTACTTATAATTTGATGCTAGATACTTTTTGCTGGGTCTGTATAGTGTAACACACGGTAACTAACTACTATCTTTTTTTTTTTGGCTGCACGGAGCAGCATGTGGGACCTTAGTTCCCGGACCAGGGATCGAACCCACACCCCTTGCAGTGGAAGTGCGGAGTCTTAACCACCGGACCGCCAGGGAAGTGCCACTAATTACTATCATTAAAAGACTAAGAGCTTCAGTTTTCTGGGTGTTTTTATGGTAATTTTTTTTGGGTTAAATCTCAGGTTTTTTTAAAAGTCTTTTGGTCAATGTGTGCATTATTCTGTATTACTGTATGTACCAAAAAAATACTGAGTAATAAATTTAAAAATATGGGGCTTCCCTGGTGGCGCAGTGGTTGAGAATCTGCCTGCCAATGCAGGGGACACGGGTTCGAGCCCTGGTCTGGGAAGATCCCACATGCCGCAGAGCAACTGGGCCCGTGAGCCACAGCTGCTGAGCCTGCGCGTCTGGAGCCTGTGCCCCGCAACGGGAGGGGCCGCGATGGTGAGAGGCCCGCGCACCGCGATGAAGAGTGGTCCCCACTTGCCGCAACTGGAGAAAGCCCTCGCACGAACCGAAGACCCAACAAAGCCAAAAAAAAATAAAGAAATAAAATAAATAAAGTAGCTATTAAAAAATATATATATATATATATGGGATACTACAAGAGGAAAAGAATCATTCATTAATAAAAATATTATCTGGGAAATTTACTCCCAAACCCAAACTCTATGGCACCCTTCTCGCAGATGCAAATTTAAACAAGAGTTCTGAATTAAAATTGCTTTTTGAATTCTTTTTGCAAATATGTAATCTTGCCATAGGAAATTATCAGTTTATAGATGTGATGGTGTTCTATCAGCTTGATTTAGAACAATTTATATTCTTCCAAAGTTCCCCCCCAAAGTAAGAAAGGAGATTGATTGATTGATTGATTTAAGGTAAATTAAGACCTAAATTAAATGGCATTACTTTCATTTTATGTGTTTTCAAGGAATTTGGAGATTCTTATTAAAATTTTTAACTATGTAGATCTGCCCTGTCCAATGTAAGTCGCTAGCTACATAAGATTATTTAAATTAATTAAAACTAGATAAAATTTTAATACAGTTCTTCAGTCGCACTAGCCACATTTCAAGTGCTCAACAGCCACATGCAGCTAGTGACTATCACACTGAACAGATATAAATAACTATTTCTATTATTGTAGAAAATTCTATTGGGCAGCACTAAAGTAGATTGTTGAAAATATCTCAAGAAGAAATCTTTACAACCTAAAACTTTTAAATTTTACCCTGTTTTAAAATTTCTGGCATATAAAACTGGTCAGGAAAAATTTTTTTTCCTGACATAGTAAAATACTATAATCATGTGTAATTAGCAGACTAGAAAGCTAGCTGTTCTCTGTACAAGCTTACTGATAGTTATAGGATATTCAATAATATGCTATTATTTATAAGAAAACAGGAGTGCCTGGCTTTCAAGTAAAGAAAGGCATTTATATAAAGCACAGAGACAGATTCCTTTATGGAAATAGAAGTGTATTTTTTTTTGCCTTAAGGCAAATCTGACTGCTCAAATTCTACTACTGAAGCTTGTTAAAAAAAAAATAATACATGTGGAATTCAAAAATTTTACCTGGTTATGTTAGTAGAAGCAACAGAAAAAAAGTCTTTGTATCAAATAACTAATATAATTCAAAATAATGTATCCTAAAGAGCATACTCATTTTACAAATAAGTAATTTTGAAATATTAATAGAATCCTATTTCCAAATCACAACAGGGAGATTAAAATACATTAAGCATGAATTTAATAGAAATTATCACTAAAATTTTAGATTGAGTGGCCTATTAGTCCAAATGTGAAATATATATATCTCCTTTGACCAAATAAAACAGAACTCTAAGATCAAAACATGTGCTTTGTTATTAACTATCAAATACAAAGGGGACAAGATCTCTTTCCTATGTTACAAAGCATAAAAATAATTTGAACCCCATTTTCAAATTATATCTTGAATTTACTTTGACACAGAGGTTGAGTCCTGCATTAATTAGATACAAAAGCAGAAGAAATGACCAAATCTTTAACACAAAACTGCAGGTCGATAAACTACAAGAGATTTCTATAATTCAACGACTTGCTGCCAAAACAAAGGAAAACAAAATAAAGACAACGTCCTTACGGATGAGTAGGATCTGGTGTTTGAACAGACTTACTGATGCCCAATGCTAGTAAGGCCTATGGAGAAAAGAAGGTAAATAATCATTAGCAATATAGGCAATATAATAAGCCAGTCTGGAGGGCACAACCTGACAATGACAAAGAAGTACTTAACATGTGTATGTCCAATAGCTCAGCAATTCTTGTTTCCAATACTTACCATAGAGAAATAAAGATGATCCGAAAGGGGTTCAAAACAACACTGAATAATGACGTAAAATGTGAAAGCAACCTAAAACTCCTTCAATGGGGAGTGGCAAAATAAATCATGGTATAACCAAACCATAAATTACTTCTACAACAGTGTAAAAGGGGATAGAGCTCTCTGTACTGACATGGTGAAAGCTCCTAGACATACCATTCAGTGGATGGGAAAAAAGCAAGTTTAGGAACGGTATGTACAATACAAAAGAACTTATGTTTTGTAGTTTTTGTAAACGACATATAATGTAAAGCACAGGAAAAGGTCTGAAAGAACTCACATTTAACTCTGTTTATACCTCTGAGGAGAGAAGTAGGTTTAGGGTGGTGTGTAATATCTGATTTTTTACAGGAAGAATAACTTGTATAGCTGCACAAATAAAAGACAGTGAAAGTTTTTTGTTTTGTTTTTTTTTGATGTGGACCATTTTTTTTTTAAGTCTTTATTGAATTTGTTACACTATTGCTTCTGTTTTATGTTTTGGTTTTTTGGCTGCAAGGCATGTGGGATCTTAGCTTCCCGACCAGGGACCGAACCCGCACCACCTGCATTGGAAGGCGAAGTCTCAACCACTGGACCACCAGGGAAGTCCCAAAGACAGTAAAAGTGAGTACAAACTGTATATGGACATGATACATTTACATTTCTAGTAAAACTGCAAAACCATGCGCATGACGTATACACATCAATGTATATATAGCAGTGACTATCTGGGGTATGGGAGGAAGAAATAAAGATGGAAGACTAGTTAATAACTAAAATTTTATTTCTCTAGGGAAAAAAAGTCTAAAGTAAATATAACAAAAATGCAAGTCGTTAATCCTGGTTACTACCTTTCTCTCCTTCCTTCCTCCCTTGCCTTCACCTTTTCTTCCTTTCTTTTATTTCTGTTTGTTTTTTTGATTGTATCTTTTGTTAAGAAGAGTTATCCACTGGTACCGCTCAATATTATGCTTGCACTTAGTATCCTTTCTCTTAATTTGATGTAAATTTAGAAATCTGAAAAAGATAACCTTATTAGAATTATTTATTTAATAAAAATACAAAGCCTGAGTGAATACCCTATGTGATTTTTTTCGACTAAGCTGGGGTTTTTGCATTTTTTCAGTATGGTATCAAATAATCAAATAGGTAAGGCTTCAAGATTACCAAATTCTTCATGGATGAAGTTTCTCTGTAGGTTACCGGGCATTTATAGAAACATTCCCTCTTGTAAAATATATGGGGATTATACCACCTTGCAAATGGCTAGTCCATTCAGGGACTTCCCTGGCGGTCCAGTGGTTAAGACTCCGCACTTCCAATGCAGGGGGCGCGGGTTCGATCCCTGGTCAGAGAACTAAGATACATGCCTTGCGGCATGGCCAAAAAAAAATAAAGGCTAAAACAAATATATACTGACTTTTAAGTTTTGATATCGGAAATCCAATCCTAAATACACAGAATATTACAAGTTTTTTTCTACTGGATTCCAAAGGAAAAGAGTCAAAACTACCTAAAACATAGATGATGGCTTTTCAGTGAATTAAACTAAGAGAATGAGAGTAAATTAAGAACATATAATTTTAAAATCTGTGTATTAAAACTGAAATATTCATTATCAATTCACACTATATATATGCATCTGTGTTTATAATATTTACATAATAGTCAATGAGTGTTCAATTATTTTTAAAATACTTAATATTCAGGTTGGCTGTGCAATGAAGTGTGAGATATCAAATGTTTCATAAGTTGAATATGGGCCATTATTTATTAGTTCTTCTTATTAAAAAAAGGGGTCTGTTGTTGGACCCTCTATTCTGTTCCACTGGTCTGTCAGTCCTTGTGCCAATACCGCACTGTCTTAATTACTGTTCTCCCCCAAAGATTAAAGCCGAAGTTCTATTCTAGAACTTAATATAAATGGAATCACACAGTAACTACTCTTTTGTATTTGCCTTCTTTTATTCAACATACTGTTAGAGATGCATATACGCTACTTACGGATAAATATTTCTTTTTATTTCTAGATAATATTCTATTCTATGACTATACAACAACTTGTTTATCCCACTGTTGATGGACATTTGGGTTGATTCCAGTTTTTTGCCCACTATAGCACCTTTATGGTGCTAGAAACATTCTTATACAAGTCTTTGTGGACATTTGTTCCCATTACTCTTGGGTAAATACTTAGGAGTGGAATTGCTAAGTCAAACAGTAGGCATATGTTTACAAGAAACTGACAAATTTAAGAGTGGCTGTAACATTTTATACTCCACCAGCAATGTCTAAAAAGTCTGGGTGCTTTACATCTTCATCAATATTTGATTGTCAGGCTCTTAAATTTTAGCCATAATAGTGGACGTATAGAGATGTCTTATTGGGGTTACAATATATATTTCCTGATGATTAATAGTGTTGAGCACCTTTTTGTGTGTCCATCAACCACATTCAGGTATCACTGTGAAGTACCTTTTCAAGTCTTCAGCTTCTTTAAAAAATTAGACTGTCTTTTTAATATTGAGTTATACAAGTTCTTTTTTTTTTTTTTTTTTTTTTTTTTAATGAGGATCTTGAATCAGATGCGTATGTTTGATTGATTGATTGATTGATTGATTTTGGCTGTGTTGGGTCTTCGTTTTTTCTGTGCGAGGGCTTTCTCCAGTTGTGGCAAGCGGGGGCCACTCTTCATCGTGATGCGCGGGCCTCTCTCGTTGCGGAGCACAGGCTCCAGACGCGCAGGCCCAGCAGTTGTGGCTCACGGGCCCAGCCGCTCTGCGGCATGTGGGATCTTCCCAGGCCAGGGCTCGAACCCGTGTCCCCTGCATTAGCAGGCAGATTCCCAACCACTGCGCCACCAGGGAAGCCCACAAGTTCTTTATTTATCCTGGATACCAGTCCTTTGTCAGATTATATGCTTTGTGGATATTTTCTCCCTATGAGCAGCTTGCTTATTTATTGCCTTAAAAGTATCCTTCAGGGACTTCCCTGGTGGTGCAGTGGTTAAGAATCCGTCTGCTAATGCAGGGGACACGGGTTCGAGCCCTGGTCTGAGACGATCCCACATGCTGCGGAGCAACTAAGCCCACACGCCACAACTACTAGAGCCTGCGCTCTAGAGCCTGCGAGCTGCAATTACTGAGCCCGTGTGCCACAACTACTGAAGCCCATGTGCTTAGAGCCCGTGCTCCGCAATAAGAGAAGCCACCGCAATGAGAAGCCCTGGCACTACGATGAAGAGTAGCCCCCGTTCGCCACAACTAAAGAAAGCCCATGCGCAGCAACAAAGACCCAACACAGCCATAAATAAACTAATTAAATAAATAAATAAGAGTCCACCTGCCAATGCAGGGGACACCAGTTCAATCCCTGGTCCGGGAAGATCCCACATGCCATGGAGCAACTAAGCCCATGCGCCACAACTACTGGGCCTGCGCTCTAGAGCCTGCGAGCCACAACTACTGAGCCCATGTGCCCCAACTACTGGGCTCATGCACTGCAACTACTGAAGCCCACGCACTCTAGGGCCTGTGTGCCACAACAACTGAGCTCGCATGCTGCAACTACTGAAGCCTGCACACCTAGAGCCTGTGATCCGCAACAAGAGAAGCCACTGCAGTGAGAAGCCCGTGCACCACAACGAAGAGTAGTCCCTGCTCGCTGCAACTAGAGGAAGCCCATGTGCAGCAACAAAGACCCAATGCAGCCTCCCCAAAAAAAGTGTCCTTTAATAAGTAAGAGTATTTAATTTTGATGAAGTTTAATTTGTAAATTTTTTTATGTTATGGTTTTGTTTCTGTGTTCTGTTTAAGAAACCTCTGCCTACCCAAAGGCTTAGAAGATATTCTCCTATGTTTCCTTCTAGTATTTTCATAGTTTTAGCTTGTACATTTGGGTCTATGACCCACCTTAAATTTGTACACGGCATGAGTGGGAATCAAGGTCCTTTGTTTTTTTTATCCATGTGGATATCCAATCTTTCCCATACCGTTTGTTGAAGAGTTTCTTTTCTTCACTGAATTGCTTTGGTGCCTTTGTCAAAAATCAACTGACTATGTAACTGAGGGTCTGTTGCTGGACCCTCTATTCTGTTCCACTGGTCTGTCAGTCCTTGTGCCAATACTGCGCTGTCTTAATTACTGTGCTCTGAAATAAGTCTTAAAGTCCTCCAAATTTCTTTCATTTTTTTTTTTTAAGATTGCTTTGAATATTCCAGGTTCTTTACACTTCCATATAAATTTTATTTCTTTATTATTATTATTTTTTTGGCCACGCCATGCGGCATGCAGGATTTTAGTTCCCCAACCAGGGATCAAACCCACACCCTCTGCAGTGGAAGAGTGGAGTCTTAACCACTGGACTGCCAGGGAAGTCCCTCCATATAAGTTTTAGAATTTAATCAGTTTGTCAATTTCTATAAAATAATCTGCTGGATTATATGAAATCTATAGATTAATTTAGGGAAATTTGACATATTAACGCAGTTATCAAATCCATGATGATGGTATCTCTCTCCATTTCCTTAGGTCATCTTTAATTTCCCCTAGTTACATTTTAAGATTTCAGTGTTAAAGTCTTACACATTTTTTGTTAAATTTACTCCTAAGTATTTAATATCGTAAATGGAATTTATTAAAAATTTCATTCTCCAGGGATTCCCTGGTGGCGCAGTGGTTGAGAGTCTGCCTGCTAATGCAGGGGACACGGGTTCGAGCCCTGGTCTGGGAGGATCCCACGTGCCGCGGAGCAACTGGGCCTGTGAGCCACAGTTACTGAGCCTGTGCGTCTGGAGCCTGTGCTCTGCAACGGGAGAGGCCGTTGTAGTGAGAGGCCCGCGCACTGCGATGAGGAGTGGCCCCCACTTGCCGCAACTGGAGAGGGCCCTCGCACAGAAACGAAGACCCAACACAGCCATAAAAAAAAAAAATAAATTAATTAAAAAAAAAAATTTCATTCTCCATTTGTTTCCTGATAGTAGAAATGCAATTGATTTTTTAAAAATATAAATTTATTTATTTATTTTTGGCTCTGTTGGGTCTTTGTTGCTGTGCGCGGCTTTCTCTAGTTGCAGCGAGCAGGGGCTACTCTTCATTGCGGTGCGCCAGCTTCTCATTGCGGTGGCTTCTCTTGTTGCGGAGCATAGGCTCTAGGCTCGCAGGCCTCAGTAGCTGTGGCTCGCGGGCTCTAGAGTGCAGGCTCAGGAGTTGTGGCGCACAGGGTTAGTTGCTCCATGGCATGTGGGATCTTCCCGGACCAGGGCTCGAACTCGTGTCTCCTGCATTGGCAGGTGGATTCTTAACCACTGTGCCACCAGGGAAGCCCCTGCAACTGATTTTTGTATATTAACCTTCTACTGATTTTGAATGTTAAACTAACCTTGCTTCTTGGAATAATACTCACTTGATTATGATGTATTATCATTTTTGTGTATTGCTAGATTCAATTTGATTATATCGTAAGGATTTTTGCATCTATGTTCATGAGAGATACTGGTTTGTATTTTTTTTTTCTTGGAATAACTTTAAGCTTTTGGTATCAGGGTTATGTTAGCCTTACTAGAGGAGTTGAAAAGTGTTTCCTTCTACTCTATATTTGAAAGTCTGTGTACTACTGGTATTATTTCTTCCTTAAATGTTTGATAGAATTCTCTTTATAATGTCCCACAGGTCTAAGGCTCCCTTCATCTGTTTTAGTCTCTTTTCACTCTAGTTTTAGTATGAATGTTTTCTACGGTCATATATTTGAACTCACTGATCATTTTTTCCACGACGTCTAATCTGCTGTTACTTCTATATAGTGAATTTTTCACATCAGATATATTTTTCAGCTCTCAAAGTTCCATTTGGTTCTTCTTTGTATTTCCATTTCTCTTTTCATGATGTTCATATTTTTTCAATACATGAACGTAGTTATAATAGCCACTTATCCTTTTCTGCTAATTCTATCACATGTCAATTGAGTCTTTCTATTGACTAATTTTTCTCCTGGTTGTGAGTCAGATTTTCTGCTTCATGGTTGTCTAATAAATTTTTTATTAGATGCTGACATTGTGAATGTTATACTGTGTGTCTGGATTTTGTCTTCCTTATAATAGCATGTGGGGCTTTGTTCTCACAGGTAATTAAATTACTTGTAAATCAGTGTGATCCCTTAGAGCTTTGTTAGAAAGGTTCTAGGACAGCAGTTGCCAACCTTTTCGGCACCAGGGACCAGTTTCATGGAAGACAATTTTTCCACGGACGGGGCGGTGGAGGGTGGGGTGGAGATGGTTCAGGCGGTGATGCGAGCGATGGGGAGTGGCAGGTGAAGCTTTGCTTGCTGGCTGCTCACCTCCTGCTGTGTGGACCGGTTCCTAACAGGCCGAGGATCAGTACTGGTCCATGGCCCAGGGGTTGGGGACCCCTGTTCTAGAATAGTCTTTACAACTAAGATAATTTAGCCCTACTACTAAGGTCTGAGCCTTCTATTGGCCTGGGTAATCAATCAGGACTCTCTTTCTCAGAACGTCAGAACTTAATTAATCCAAGCCCTTTGTGAACTTGAGGAATTACTCAGCTTAACGCTCCCTGCTGGTTCTTTGCCCGGTCTCATGGAGCTTTACCCTACACATGTGTAATCTAACACTCAGCAAAGATTCAACTCAAGGAAAACCCTATGTAGACTTCTGTAGCCTTGTAATTTCTAGCCACTTCAGACTCATTAACCCTAATTTCTACCTCTCAACTCAATGATGGGTCTCCCACCCTGTTCCACTATCCCAAATGCGCCTCCAAGCAAAACACCAGAGAAATCAGAGTTCAGTTCACCTGTTCCCCTTCCTCAGGGATCATGGTCTTGCATTGCTATTGTCCAATGTTTGAAAATATTGTTTAATATATTTTGTCTAGTTTTTTAGCTGTTTATAGCAAAAGACTAAGTCCAATCCCCATTAGTCCATCATGGCTAGAAACATAAGTTCTGTACATAATGTTTTGCAACTTGATTTTTTAATTCATATCATGGTTATTATTCCAGATCAGTACATAGCTATCTACCACATGTTTTTAAATCCCTAAATAGTATTTCAGAGTATAGACACTTAAAAATTGTCTTCAGGGCTTCCCTGGTGGCGCAGTGGTTAAGAATCCGCCTGCCAATGCAGGGGACACGGGTACAAGCCCTGGTCCAGGAAGATTCCAAATGCCGCGGAGCAACTAAGCCCGTCTGCCACACCTACTGAAGCCTGCGCACCTAGTGCCAAAAGAGAAGCCACTGCAAATGAGAAGCCCGTGCACCGCAGCGAAGAGTAGCCCCCGCTCTCCACAACTAGAGAAAGCCCATGGGCAGCAACAAAGACCCAACGCAGCCAAAAATAAAATAAATTAGTTAAAAAAAAATTGTCTTCAATGTTTTAAACAACGACTAATACTAAAATTAATAATATGAACGTATCTCCTTGGCCAAATGTACAAATATTTTCACATTTTAATTTTCTTATGTTCACATAAGCTTTCAACAAAATAGGTACTGTGTGTCGTATCTCTCCCACCCTCCTCTCCCCCTACTCAACAGGCAAAATATTATATAATAGTAGTTATTAAATATTTACTGAGTATAAAAATTTACTTCAAGAGAATGATTGTTAGTACTAATAGCAAATGCCTGTATTCTTTCCTTACTTTTACAAAACGTTTTAATCCATTTGACAGTGAGTTACATGAGTTCTCAGGTTTAATTTTAAAAAGATTGCTCTCCCTGCTTCTTACCATTTTATTATTATTTTTAACTTTGTCTTAAATATTTTTATTATACCTGTGTCTTTTATTGTAAGTTCTCCCAAATCTGTTCTTACATAACGGGAGTATAAATAAATAAATAAATAAATACTAAAAAGGTTTTCTCTGTAACAGGCCACATTCTTTAAAGTGTGAAATGATATACAAGTAGAAATGTTGTGTTCTTAAAAAAGGCTTAGATTTGTAGTATTCAAAATCAAAATACTAGTCTAAGGTGAAAATCATTATAATTCATCAATCACATGTGACTATTTTATATCTTTATTCAAAACACTTAAATCCACCGGCTCTTACAGTTTTAAGAACTCATATTCAAGACTACATTTCTACCTAATATAAGAATCTCTTCTACAATAGTCTCTGTGACTGATAATCATACACTTCATATTTGATTATTAAAAGTTTTTAAAGCGTAACAACCTGCTTTCAAATACTATGTCATATCTCTATGTACATCATCATTCAAAAGTAAAACAACTTTCATTTTCTTCTACAACCCAACTATAGGAATCATTCCGTTTTTAAATATGTCAACTTTTAGACTAAAGCCTCAAAAAAAAATATTACTTTAATAAGAAAGAAGCTTTTACCCCTTACCTGATTACAAGTATCAGATAAAGAGTGTATAGCTTCTGAGAACATACTTGCTGAACCCGTATAAATCCAGGCAAGAAATTTGAAGAAACAGTTTAATCCATTGCTAGGAGAGAAAGAGAAAATAACTTAGCATAGGTTTAAATAAAAATTCCCATCAAAAGCTTACTTAATTTATACACACACACACACACACACACACACATACACACACTAGATTCTGTTCAAAGTACATTAGAAAGAATCCCTAGCCTTTAAGATTTACTATGTTTTAGGCAACAGGAGTACAAATTTGAAGAATACAGATTATGGTTTCATTAAATATTTAAATGAAAGAGGCATGATACGTGCAAGCAAATTACTTAAGTACGTTTCGAAAAGATGAGAAAAGAGGGTGTTCTACATATGAACAAAATGGAATCAGAAAGGAAATTATGTGTCTTATGTGCACTTGGTATTGTTCAGTAGGCCAGTGTCAAAGGGAAGACGTTGGTGAAGGTCCGTTTATTTAATTAGGCAGATGCCAGAGGTGAAGACAAAACTAGACCAAATAGTCTGTGTCATATGAGAAGGCCATACATGCTAAAATAAACATGGTTAGCTCTGAGGAAGCCAGCTGTGCTCAGATTCCAACAGTAATAACCACTATAATTTATTTCAGGCACTATACTACAGTCACTTACCATGTTTTATTATAACTCTGTTATACAAATGCTAACACTGTAGTAGTTACTACATCCTCATTTTATAAATGAGGAAACTGTACATCCCCTTCCAGCTACCCTTTTCTCCTCTCCTCCATTTCAAATAATTTCTTGAAAGAATTATATCCACTCTTGCTGTCTCAGTTTTCCTCACTTTGCACTCAGTCTTCAATCCACTAGACAGCGGCTTCTGCCACTAACACCTCATAAGATTGTTTTTATCAATATATCAACTGTTTCTTGCTATTAAATTCCTGAAAACATTTTAATATTCTCCTTAATCTCACAGAAGCATTTGCCACTATTTTCTGAAAACACTGTCTTCCTTGATTTCCACAATACTCCTGGTTTTCTTCCTACCTTTCTCTTTACTCTTCCTCAGTCTCTTCTGCAGGCTCTTTTCCTTCTACCCGTTTCTTAAATGTTAGCGTTCTTCAAGGTTTTTTCTGAAGAGCTTTTCCTTCCTCATACACTGCATACACATTCTCCAGGTGATATTAACTACTCCTATGGCTTTAATTATCATCTATATACTAATAACTCTTGATTCTATATCTCTAATCCAGATCTCCCTCCTGAGCTTCAGAGCCATATATACTAACAATAATAATTATTAAGTACAATTATGTAATAGGTACTATGCTAAGCAGTTTATATACATTACATACATTCCTCCAATGTAAAAAGCTTTCATTGTTAATCCTGTTTTATTGATGAAAAGAATTAATTCTGCTGACCAACTCCCCTTGGGTGCCCTATAAATAACTCAAACTCAAAAAGGAACTCATTATTTCCTTTGCTCCCACCCTGCCCCCTCCTTCCAGCATTCCTTCTCTCAGTGATGGTGCAATATCTCTCCAATTGTCCACACCAGAAACCTGGCACCATCGCTAACCAGACCACCTAAATACTTTTTGAAACTAACCGTGACTCTCCATCCCTACTACCACTATCTTTTCTGTATTATTACAAATGACTTCTTCTAGTCTAGTGTCCCTCCAATCCTTGAAGATAAGAATTATGTATTTTACCTTTACATTTCCAGACCATATCAAAATTCCTGACACATGTAACACATGTATTTTAGAAATAAAAGAACAAACTAATGAATTACGGAATTAATGCTCTTAAACATCCTAAATTAGATTATTCAGTAAAATCATAAAAGGTAGGCAGAATAATAGGAATCAAGAAGACAGAGAAGTACACACTGCTATATTTAAAATGAATAACCTACTGTATAGCACAGGGAACTCTGCTCAGTGTTATCTGGCAGCCTGGATGGGAGGGGAGTTTGGGGGAAAATGGATACATGTATATGTATGGCTGAGTCCCTTTGCTGTGTACCTGAAACCATCACAACATTGTTAACTGCCTATACTCCAATATAAAACAAAAAGTTAAAAAAAAAAAAAAGAAGAAAGAGGAAAAAAGAAAGAGGCAAAAGCATTAATTATGTTCTACCAAGGTTAAGTGGGAGAAAAATAAAAGCGCAGGTACTCTCCAGTAGTTATAACCCTGGTTGCTTTAGTTACTCTAAAAATAACCTTGGCCAATTCAACTTTTTAAAAAAGACTTCTATAAATGCCAGTGAAAATGAGAGAAAAATTTTCAGATAGCACCGTTATCTTTATCTAGATACCAAGTAATAAATTTATACATTCAAGGATATATACATTAAAAATATTTCTATTTTAAAAGGCTTATATTTCAGTACTTACATGCAAATGGCAACCATCACCACCTTTCCTGGCCCCTTTAAAAAAACTGATGTCGGTCTAGAGCGTGGCTATAAGACAAAAACAAAAACAAAAAATCTCTAACATTTCCCAGAGAAGCATTATGACGCTAATAAGTGACTCTTGACACACCAGAAAATACCTCCTTTATCAACGCCTCTAAACAACTAGATTTACTTATTTAATTCTTTTTCTCTAGAATTTCCTGTTTAAGATGTGAGAAGACGGAAATTGAAAGTACATGTGGGTCCTTTTGCAGAACATTAATTGTTTATTTCCTTGTAAATCATTTCCTGCCTACTTCAGGAAAAATTCCGAGTTGGTTACATAAAAACCAGAAGTAAAGTGATAAAAATGTACTGCACTGAAATACTCTAAAATTTTCCCATTTCTTGAGCAACTTTTTAACTTAGAGTACAAGGAACAGCCAAAGCCAAAAAGTTTGTTGCTCTAATTTAACTCATGACTGTTCTCTAAAGACCAAAGACATCAAGTGATAACAATGTGTTTAATTTCAAAACACACCAAAACAAAAGGAAATCAAACAAGAACATATTCAGGGAAAATATTTTTCTTCAGTCAAATGTTCTGCTGTTCCTTGAATTTATACTTTCTGTGTTTCTCCTCCTGCTCTTTCCTCTCCTTGGAATGCTATCATCTTCCACCGCAACCTGGGCAAGCTTTACTCATCTTCTTGTATATCTGGCCAAGTGTCACCTTTCTATGTAAAGCCTTCCTTGGTCCCCCAAAGACAACACTCACTCTATTACACATTTATTATTGTACTTTACGTTTCTCTTGAAGCACGTCATATATTCTGCCTTATGTAATTTATTCAAGAAATATTTATTGTACAAGTACTATATGCCTGGCACAGTTCTAGATGCTGGGGCACAACAGTAAACAAAACAGAGTCCCTGCCTTCATAGATCTCACTGCCTAGTATAGGAAGATAGAGAATAAGTCCGTCATATCTGATAGTGATAAATATAATAAAGAAACTAAAACAGAGACTGAGAGAATAGTGTTGGGGGGGTATGATGGAGAGGGTTATTTTAGTTAGAATAGTGAGGGAAAGAAGTTCAATGATGAGAAGGAGGCAACCATGAAAAATTTGGAAGAAAAATGGTTTAGGCAGAGTATACAACACACTCAAAGATTCTGAAACAGAAGTAAGTTTCGTGTGAAGAATGGACAAAAACAAGGCTGGTGACTTCCCTGTTTGCACAGTGGTTAAGAATCCACCTGCCAATGCAGGGGACAAGGGTTCGAGTCCTGATCTGGGAAGATCCCGCATGCCGCAGAGCAACTAAGCCTATGCACCACAACTACTGAGCCTGCGCTCTAGAGCCCACGAACCACAACTCCTGACCCCACATGCTGCAACTACTGAAGCCTGCACATCGCCCGTGTTCCACAACAAGAGAAGCCACTGCAATGAGAAGCCCGTGCACCAAAACGAAGAGTAGCCCCCGAAACTAAAGAAAGCCCGTGCACAGCAACAAGGACCCAACGCAGCCATAAATAAATAAATAAATAAAAATTTTTTAAAAATTAAAAATAGAACTACCATATACCCAGCAATCCTACTCCTGGGCATAAACGCAGAGAGAACCATAATTCAAAAAGATACATGCACCCCAATGTTCATTGCAGCACTATTTACAATAGCCAGGACATGGAAGCAACCTAAACGTCTATCAACAGAGGAACGGATAAAAAAGATGTGGTATATATATAGAATGGAATATTACTCAGCCATAAAAAGGAATGAAATCGTGCCATTTGCAGAGACGTGGATGGGCCCAGAGACTGTCATACAGGGTGAAGTAAGTCAGAAAGAGAAAAACAAATATTGTATAGTATCGCTTATATGTAGAATCCAGGAAAATGATACAGATGAACTTATTTGCAAAGCAAAAATAGAGACACAGACGTAGAGAACAAACGTATGGACACCAAGCAGGGAAGGGGGGTGGGGGGGATGAATTGGAAGATTGTGATTGACATATACACACTACTATGTATAAAATATCAATAAATAACTAGTGAGAACCTACTGTATAGCACAGAGAACTCTACTCAGTGCTCTGTGGTGACCTAAATGGGAAGGAAATCCAAAAAAGAGGGGATATATGTTTAGGTATAGCTGATTCACTTTGCTGTACAGCAGAAACTAACACAACATTGTAAAGCAACTATACTCCAATAAAAATTAGTTAAAAAAAACAAAAAAAAAAGAAAGTAAGATTTGGGGCTGGTCACCAGAGGAGCCAACCATGTAATTAGAGGGTTATAACTTTCCAACCTCCAGGGCTGGGAAAGAGGCTGGAGATTGAGTTCAGCCTCCAATGGCCAGTGGTTTAATCAATCATGCTTATGTAATGAAGCCTCCATAAAACCCTGAAAGGACAGGGTTTGGTGAATGTGTGGAGATTCAGGGAGAGTGGCTGCCCAGAGAGCATGGAAGTTCTGAGCCCCTTCCCACATGCCTTGCCTCCTGCACCTCTTCCATCTGGCTGTTCCTGAATCATATATCCTTTAATAATAAACAGGCGGGCTTCCCTGGTGGTGCAGTGGTTGAGAATCTGCCTGCCAATGCAGGGGACACGGGTTCGAGCCCTGGTCTGGGAGGATCCCACATGCCGCGGAGCAACTGGGCCCGTGAGCCACAACTACTGAGCCTGCGTGTCTGGAGCCTGTGCCCCGTAACGGGAGGGGCCGCGATAGTGAAAGGCCCGCGCACCGCGATGAAGAGTGGCCCCCGCACCGCGATGAAGAGTGGCCCCCACTTGCCGCAACTAGAGAAAGACCTCGCACGAAAACCAAGAGACCCAACACAGTCATAAATAAATAAATAAAATAAATAAAGTATTAAAAAAAAAAAAAAAACTAAACTAAACTAATAAAAAAAAAATAATAATAATAATAAACAGGCAATCTAGTTTAAAAAAAAATAAAATAAAGAAGTGGGACAGTAAAGGTAAACTTTCTATACTGGTCCCAATATTAATTTCCTTCTGATAGGAAGGAAAACAGAGTTATTCTGGCACACTTGTCAATAAGGTAGTAAACCTGCTAATGGAAAGATAAGGTACTTCTATCAGATTAGATCTATTTTTTCAATGAAATATAAAACAAGGTCATCAGCTGAAGAGGGAAAGTGAGTCTGCAGGAAGTTTGGGAAGAGAGGAAAAGGTACGCAATAAGTATCTCACACAATGGGAGAGTGAACGTACTATGGAAGTTTAGTAAGACTGACAAATATTGAGTGTCCACTGATTTTGTACACTCATATAATAAAGAAAAAAAATCATCAAAATGGCTGTGCAATTTTCTCCTCTAAGGGCTGAGCTTCCTGGGTACAAGCAGAGGATTAGCACTTTGAATGTTAAACAAGGTTAAGAGTAGAAGGAAAAAGAATAAAGGAAATTAAAGGTGTATACAAGAGCTAAATCTTGCTAAAAATCTAACAAAATAAATCATCTATATCTATATGCTTATGGTTTATAACACAGTTATGAATTTAAAGAGAACTTATGTCCCAATTTTTTTAATTTTAAGAAAAACAGACAGAAGCAAAGAGATTGTAATTCAGTAGATTACAATCTACTTAAGAAAATCTTGGTATAGGATCACAGACATGCTAGATTTTCACCATGGACTGATACTAGGATTTGCTGTGCAACACATACACACATAACATTAACAGAAAGATATCCTTACCTTGGTATTTCCCAGAAACTCTCTATATTCTCTCAATATTTTTTGGTTTCTAAATAGCCCTATAAGAAAAGAATTACACAATACATTTAGGTCATACATATTCTTATCAGTCACACTTTAGATTAATAAGACTATGTTAAATCATTTTCTACTAGCTAGCTACCAACAAAAATATGTTATTAGAAGAAATGTGAATTTGCAACTTGATTAAAAACTAGGCAAAGGATTTGAATACTTTTCTCCAAAGATGATACACAGATGGCCAACAGGCATATGAAAAGATGCTCGTATCACTAATCATCAGAGAAATGCAAATCAAAACCACAATGAGGTATCACTTCACACCCATCAGAATGGCTACTATCAAAAAAAACAAAAACAACAACAAAAAATAACAAATATAGGGACTTCCCTGGTGGTCCAGTGGTTAAGACTCCACACTCCCAATGCAGGGAGCACAGGTTTGATCACTGGTCAGGGAACTTAGATCCCGCACGCCACACAGCGCAGCCAAAAAAATAATAATAATAGTAACAAGTATAGGCAAGGATGTAGAGAAACTGGAAATCTTGAGTATGTTGGTAGGATAATAAAATATTGCAACTGCCATGGAAAACATGGAGGTTCTTCAAAAAAATTAAAAACTACCATATGATCACCCAAATTCACAGCAGCACACAGCAGCACTATTCACAATGGGCAAGAAGTGAAAGCAACCAAAACATCCATGGATGAATAAATGGATAAACAAAATGTGGTATATGCATACAGTGGAATATTATTTAAACTTTATGAGGAAGGAAATCCTGTCACATGGATGAACCTTGAGGACATTATGCTAAGTGAAATAACTTAGTCAAAAAGACAAATACTGTATGATTCCATTTATGTGAGGTATCTACAGTAGTCAAATTCATAGAAGCAGAAAAAAGAATAGTAGTTACTAGGGGCTCGAGGGAGAGGGAGAAGGGAATTGTTTATCATGTACAGTTTCAGTTTTTCAAGATGAAAAAGGTTCCAGAAGAACATTTTCTGGAAATGTTTCATAACAATGTTAATATACTTACCACTTCTGAACTGTACACATAAAAAGTTAAAATGATAAATTTTATGTTGTATTTTTGCAATGAGATAAAGGCAGTTTGCTAAGATTCTTTCTCAGTATTAACTAAAAAATATAAGAACCAATTCTTCATTGTTAGCTCAAAGTTTAAAAATACAGGAAAAAATATTTTTCTATTACTGTGCTTTCTCAAATTCTGTACTTTAAATATCTCCTTTAATATATGTACAAGGCTATTCATGGTATCATTATTTTACTAGCAAAAAACTGGAAATGACCTAGGAGGAAATAACTGAATAAACTATGGTGTAGCCCCCAAAATGGAGTATTATAAAAGAAATGAAGAAATGTCTCTATTTCCTGCTATGGAATATTCTCCAGGACATATTATCAAGCAAAAAAAAAAAAAAAAAAGCAAGCACAGAAAGTATGCATACTATGCCTTATTTATGAAAAGGGGAGTCTACATTGCCAGTATGTATGCTATTTTATTGCATTTTTTTAATGGAAAAACTAACCCCCAAACTAAATTTTTTTTTAATTTATTTATTTTATTTTGTTTATTTTTGGCTGCTGTTGGGTCTTTGTTGCTGTGCACGGGTTTTCTCTAGTTGCAGCGAGCGGGGGCTACTCTTCGTTGTGGTGCGCAGGCTTCTCACTGCGGTGGCTTCTCTTGTTGTGGAGCACGCGCTCTAGGCGCACGGGCTTCAGTAGCTGTGACTTGCGGGCTCTAGAGTGCAGGCTCAGTAGCTGTGGTGCACGGGCTTAGTTGCTCTGTGGCATGTGGGATCTTCCCGGACCAGGACTCGAACAAGTGTCCCCTGCTTTGGCAGGCGGATTCTTAATCACTATGCCACCAGGAAAGACCCCAAACTAATTTTTTAAACAGTTACCTATGTTAGAGAGAGGGAGTAGGGTAGAGAAGACAGGGATGGGAGCTAAACTTCTCTGAAGTGTTTTGTCTGGTAAAGGTCACTTTGGAATCGTGTAAACGTTTTACAAAATTATAAATAAAAATAATTTCTCAAAATCGAAAGCAAAATGAAACAAATGAAGCTAATTTTACATCTGTTAGATGGTTTATCCATACAATGAGAAATTAAAAGTGACTTTAAAGCATAGACATTTGACTATATATCCCTAGTGGGATATATAATAATGACAAAAAGAAAAACAGAAATCTTAAGACACCTTGATAGCAATATCGATCCTGTTAGTTTTAAACTACACTGTATTCTCTCTATATGTGTGTATACACATAAAAGAACAAACCAAAAATGTAATTAATTATGCTAATGAATTAAGAAATAAGATTTTCAGTGTAAGAGATACAAAAAGAAAAGAAACAGTGTTTATCAGAATAACCTAAAAAAAAAAAAAAAATAACCTATGTATTTTTTCTTAAGAAACAAAAAGTATTTCCTAGCTCTGTCCACTGAAAAGACCTTAAAAATACATCACCCTGTTAAGAATGAGTATCCCTAATGCCCACAGGTCTCTCAATTTTATTTCCTATTAAAAGGAAAGGATCTCCTATTAGAAATGGCTGATTCCCAATCTGGGGCAGGAAATATACTAAATAAACCTGAAACATCTTATTGTACCTAAAAGCAAGGATGCTACAACAGTACCTGGATTATGACAAAAGGACTTCGGAGCCAATTTGAGATGTTTCCACTGGCCAAAGTGAAGTTGAGCACCACGACTTTGCCTACTTTGTTCTTTCCTTCCTTGCATGTCTTCTCCACGTTCTTCCCGATCTCCTGATCTCCTTCCTACCCACTGCTGTCCCTCTTGACACTAAACACCACACACGCAAAAAACTCTCCCAACCCCTTTTCTTCCTGTGCTACTGACCACAACTTTCTCACAATTTCCACCTAGAAACTTCACCAACTCATGAGGAGAAGGAAATATTGTCACCTTTAAGCCTTGGTCCTATGCAGAACTTAGAAATATAGTTAAAGAAGTCAGAATCCTCCTAAATAAAGCCTGACCAAAAAAAAAATGTCTAATTTTTGCAGATACTAGCACGTCTGTCTCTACTTTAATCCTGCCACATTACCGTTCAGTTCCACAGAGTAACAGAAGTGTAACTGAAGTACAAGTATCTAATTCCCCAATGGATTATGCCCTACTCGAAGATGATTTCATCATATCCTATATTAGCACCTGTATTGCCTATAAAGAAACCCAATGGAAGCCATTAACTGAATAGTGATACCACAATTCTGGGGCTCCCTGACCCCAACATGTATTTCTTTCATCAAAAGTAAACATTTCGGGCTTCCCTGGTGGCGCAGTGGTTGAGAATCTGCCTGCTAATGCAGGGGACACGGGTTCGAGCCCTGGTCTGGGAAGATCCCACATGCCACGGAGCAGCTGGGCCAGTGAGCCACAATTGCTGAGCCTGCGCGTCTGGAGCCTGTGCCCCGTGACGGGAGGGGCCGCGACAGAGAAAGGCCCGCGCACCGCGATGAAGAGCGGTCCCCGCACCGCGATGAAGAGTGGCCCCCGCTTGCCGCAACTGGAGAAAGCCCTCGCACGAACCGAAGACCCAACACAGCCAAAAATAAATAAATAAATAAATAAATAAATAAATAAGAAAATCCTTTAAAAAAAAAAAAAAGTAAACATTTCATGGAATTCCCTAGTGGTCCAGTGGTCAGGACTCTGCGCTTCCACTACAGAGGGCACGGGTTCAATCCCTGGTCAGGGAACTAAGATCCCATAAGCCGTGCAGTGCAGCCAAAAAAAAAAAAAAAAAAAAAAGTAAACATTTCAGCTACAGGAGAGGGTGCGGAGAAAAGGGAACCCTCTTGCACTGTTGGTGGGAATGTAAATTGATACAACCGCCATGGAGAACAGTATGGAGGTTCCTTAAAAAACTAAAAATAGAATTACCATATGACCCAGCAATCCAACTCTTGGGCATATAACCAGAGAAAACCATAACTCAAAAAGACACATGCAGGCTTCCCTGGTGGCACAGTGGTTAAGAATCCGCCTGCCAATGCAGGGGACACGGGTTTGAGCCCTGGTCCAGGAAGATCCCACATGCAGTGGAGCAATTAAGCCTGTGTGCCACAACTACTGAGACTGTGCTCTAGAGCCCGTGAGCCACAACTACTGAGCCCGCATGCCTAGAGCCCGTGCTCGGTAACAAGAGAAGCCACCGCAATGAAGCCCGTGCACCACAACCAAGACCCAAAGGAGCCAAAAACAAGTAAATAAAATAAATAAATTTATTAAAAAAAAAAAAGACACATGCACCCCAATGTTCATTGCAGCACTATTTACAATAGCCAGGTCATGGAAGCAACCTAAATGCCCATCGACAGATGAATGGATAAAGAAGATGTGGTACATATATACAATGGAATATTACTCAGCCATAAAAAGGAACGAAACTGGGTCATTTGTAGAGATGTGAATGGACCTAGAGACTGTCATACAGAGTGAAGTAAGTCAGAAAGAGAAAAACAAATATTGTATATGAATGCATATATGTAGAATCTAGAAAAATGGTAGAGATGAACCTGTTTGCAAGGCAGAAATAGAGACACACATAGAGAACAAATGTATGGACACCAAGGGGGGAAAGGAGGGATGGGATGAATTGGGAGATTGGGATTGACATATATACACTAATATGTATAAACTAACTAATGAGAACCTGCTGTATAGCACAGGGAACTCTACTTCACTTTGCTGTACAGCAGAAACTAACACAACATTGTAAAACAACTATACCCCAATTTAAAACAAAAAAAACATTTCAGCTAGAGACTCAACACATTCCTATCAAAACCCCAAGGGCATTTTTCACAGAAATAGAACCAAAAAATTCTAAAAGTTTTATGAAACCACAAAAGACCCCAAATAGCCAAAGCAATACTAAGAGAAAAGAATAAAAATAAAGCTGGAGGTATCACATGCCCTGATTTCAAACTAAATTACAAAGCCATAGTGATCAAAACAGCATGGTATTGGCAGAAAAACAGAGACATACATCAGTGGAACAGAATTTAGAGCCCAGAAACAAACCCACACATATATGGACAATTAATTTATGACAAAGGAGCAAATATCATACAATGGAAGAAGGACAGTCTCTTCAACTCATTAGTTGGGGAAATTGGGACATTGGGACAGCTACACGCAAAAAGATGAAACTAAGCCATCATCTCACACCCTAAACAAAAATCAACACAAAATGGATTAAACACCTCAATGTAAGGCTTGAAACCATAAAACTCCTAGAAGAAAACATAAGCAGTACACTCTGACATCGGTCTTCACTCTATCTTTCTAGCTATATCTCCTCAGGTAAGGGAAAAGAAATGAAATATCTGATAAGGGGTTAATATCCAAAAAATATAGACAACCCAATTAAACAACAACAACAACAAAAAAAAAACAATTAAAAAATGCAGAGGAGCTGAATAGGCATTTTTCCAAAGACATTTTTTCATACAGATGGCCAATAGAATATGAAAAGATGTTCAACATCACTAATTATTAGGGAAATGCAAATCAAAACACAATGAGATGGGCTTCCCTGGTGGCGCAGTGGTTGAGAATCTGCCTGCCAATGCAGGGGACACGGGTTCGAGCCCTGGTCTGGGAAGATCCCACATGCCACGGAGCAACTGGGCCCGTGAGCCACAATTACTGAGCCTGCGCGTCTGGAGCCTGTGCTCTGCAACAAGAGAGGCCGCGATGGTGAGAGGCCCGTGCACCGCGATGAAGAGTGGTCCCCACTTGCCGCAGCTAGAGAAAGCCCTCGCACAGAAACGAAGACTCAACACAGTCATAAATAAATAAATAAATAAATAAAAGAACGTGAATTTCTAAAAAAAAAAAACACAATGAGACATCACCTCACGCCTGTTGGAATGGCTAGTATCAAAAAGGCAAGAAAAAACAAGTGTTGGTGAGAATGTGGAGAAAAGGAAAACCATATGCACTGTTGATGGGAATGCAAATTAGTGCAGTCTACTAAGGAAAACAGTATGGAGATTCCTCAAAAAATTAAGAATAAAATTACCATATGGGGCTTCCCTGGTGGCGCAGCGGTTAGGAATTCGCCTGCCAATGCAGGGGACATGGGTTCATGCCCTGGTCCGGGAAGATCCCACATGCCGCGGAGCGGCTAGGCCCATGAGCCACAACTGCTGAGCCTGCATGTCTGGAGCCTGTGCTCCGCAACGGGAGAGGCCGCGACAGTGAGAGGCCCGCGCACCGTGATGAGGAGGGGCCCCCGCTCGCCGCAACTGGAGAAAGCCCTTGCACAGAAATGAAGACCCAACACAGCCAAAAAAAATAAATAATAAAATAAAAATAAATAAAAATTAAAAAAAAAAAAATTACCATATGATCCAGCTATCCCATTTTTGGGTATTTAATCCAAAGAATATGAAAACACTAATTAGAAAAGATATACACACCTCTATGTTCATTGCAGCATTATTTTCAATAGCCAAGATATGGAAACAACCTAAGTGCCCAACAACAGATGAATGGATAAAGATGTGGTATTTTTACTCAATGGAATACTACTCAGTCATAAAAAAGGTGAACTCTTGCCATCTGCTAAGTGAGACAAGTCACATGGAGATAAATACCATATGATTTCACTCATATGTGGAATATAAAAAACAAACAAACAAATGAAATAAATGAACAATCCAAAGCAAACCAAAAATGTAGATACAGAAAACAGTAGTGGTTATTTGAGGGTGAAATGGGTAAAATGGATCAACTGTACAGTAACAGATGGAAACTAAATTCTTTGGTGGTGATCACACTGTAGGGTAAACAGAAGTAGAAATATAATGTTGTACACATGAAATATATGTTATAAACCAATGTTACCTCACTGAAAAACAAATTTTAAAAAAAGAAACTAAACATTTCATTCCTGTGGATTTAAGTGCAGCTCTACTTAGAATATCTGTGAATATAAAGATGCTCAACAGTTGTTTGCTTCTTCTGAGAGGCCAAAACCCCTTAGAAACTAGGATTTACCTTTAAACAGGTACAATCTCCAAATCAGACTGTAAGTTTTAATATTCATATATCTTATAGAAACCACAAACTAGCTTTGCTTGCTTTCAGTTAACTCAGCTGTAAATTTAATATACTTACTTTCTCTATATTCTATTTCTGCTTCCTTACGAAGTTTTTTCTCTCTGGCAAGAGCTTCAGGGCTTCCCCAAACTTCCAAAGATCTGTGTACACATGACCACCAACAATGACAATTTTAATGACTTTATTATAATCATATTTAAATCTAGATAACTAAAACTATATGAGAATTTAACAACAAAGCATAAGGTCCTTTAGGAAAAATATAAAGCACTTAAATCTTTCTAAATTAAATCTAAACAATAAGAGTAAATTCAACAGCAAATTTTCTCATAAATTATGACTTTTTTTTGCTAACTAGTACATACTAGTAACTCTCAGACAAATTTAGAAATGTAAAAATATTCTGCTTGGGCTTCCCTGGTGGCGCAGTGGTTGAGAATCTGCCTGCTAATGCAGGGGACACGGGTTCGAGCCCTGGTCTGGGAAGATCCCACATGCCACGGAGCAGCTGGGCCCGTGAGCCACAATTGCTGAGCCTGCGCGTCTGGAGCCTGTGCCCCGCGACGGGAGGGGCCGCGATAGAGAAAGGCCCGCGCACCGCGATGAAGAGCGGTCCCCGCACCGCGATGAAGAGTGGCCCCCGCTTGCCGCAACTGGAGAAAGCCCTCGCACGAACCGAAGACCCAACACAGCCAAAAATAAATAAATAAATAAATAAATAAATAAGAAAATCCTTTAAAAAAAAAAAAAATTCTGCTTTTAAAACATGTCATTTTAAAAATTCTGAGTCTGTCTAAAATACATTTTTATTAATCCCAAATTCAGCTTGTATTTTTATTCTAAAAGAACTATGTTCTTACTTTGTCTCCACATCTGATCTCAAGTATACAGTAAAGGACTCGGTATCTTCATGAGGACTTCGTCGTCTGATTTTTCGAAGTTGTTCTAGATCACTGAAGAAAGAAACACGTTGAATTTATTCAGACAAGGTTCATATGGTTCATGTACTTAAAAGGATTAAGGGCAGATAAAAGCCACTACACTGATCCTCATTTTAATAGCTAAATCTATATAGCCTGTAAAAAGCAGATTAAAGATGACATTTTGTACACAAAAGTGACTTAGAGACAGTTGAAACACTAAGAATTATTCTCGATGCTCAATATAGATACCATAACATAATATGTAGAGATTCAATTCCTTTATTAGTGCTTGCATTTTATCTGCTAGGGACACACCATTGCAATGTCTGATGTATGAAGAAAGAAAGTGAAAAGTGGAAAGAACATGGATTAGAGTATTACCCCTCTATTTAAGAATTTAAATTTAAAATTTACAGTCATTTATTTACATCCAGATTAATACTAAGTGGTAATATCATTCATAGATACCAAGTTATAAAGAATATGTGTCAATTTCATGCTATTTAATTATTTTCCTTTCTCTTAAATTCTGAAAGGTTTATACATTCATCAAGTCACTGCTAAATAGTCATACTAAATTTGATCATTGGTCTTCCTAAGGAAAGTTTGTAATAGCAACGAAAGACCTATAAATAAAAATCTGGGGCGTTTCCTGGTGGCCTAATGGTTAGTATTCCAGGCTCTCACTGCCATGGCCTGGGCTAAATCCCTGGTCAGGGATAAGATCCTGCAAGCTGTGTGGCGCAGTCAAAAAATAAATAAATAAAAAGTAAAAATAAAATAAGTTCAACAATCAACTATCACACATCAATAAAAAAAAGTCTGGACCAAGTAACAAAAGATATATATTCTGGTTCCCTCTCTGTCATTGACTCACTAAATAAGCTAGGTCATCACTCTTTATTATGTTCCCTGGCCTATAATGTGGAGATAGCAATACCTAACCTACTTAACTCACAAAATTTTTGTATGTGAAACAGAATACAGTTTTATATCATTATTATAATTGGCTGTTGTTTCAACAGTTATGGAAGTTATAAAACTGATTACAGGAATCCTTATTTCTTGATATTATACCATAGAAGATATGACCATGGGCTGGGGGTGGGGTGGGGGAGGCTAGATCATCTGATGTCAAAATTGCCAAGAAATCTTCCACATAAATATGGCTTTTCTAGGTAAACACACAAAAGAGGGGGGAAAGCTTAAATCTGTGAAAAATACCTCACTAAATCTCTTTAATAACAAGAAAATTAATAACAAGATACCAGAAAGAAGGAAAATAATTTATACTTAACATGAATCACCGCTGGAGTGTGAACATAAACATAATAAAATTGCTTTACCAAAAAACCCAAAATTTTAAAGTTATACAAATATGCAAATAATCTTATTGATAATTTTGCTACATAGTAACATAACAATAAAACTTCTAAGGTTCTTGTGTGACACAAAGATATTGAAGAACCTACCTTTTTGAGTTAAAGGAGCCAAGAAACACTGGAACTGCTCGTGCTGGAGCAGCCTTCAGTTTAGTAAGCTAACAATTTTAACATTTTTTTAACTGAATAAAAATACTTCTTCAATTTAGGAAGGAGCCATGGTAAAGTTTCCACATGGATGGTAGTGGGTAACAAATTCTAGGAAATAACTGGTTATTTAGATTAGATAGAGCAAACTACCCCATTTTCAAAAAATTACTGTACCTGGATTTGAGGCAGAACTCATTCATTGCTCTGACTCCAGTGATGAAATTATTCTGAGTGTACTTTGGTCCATATTCCCTCTTTTTAAGGACGGCTTTGACTAAAACCAAAAATATAGGAAAACATGCTAAATATGCACATTGGAAGTCACATTTGAAGATGAACATATGCTGAGTTTTAAGTGGATTCACTAATGAATTCCAAAGAAAACTATTTTTCCTGATGCACTGAATGGCGTCAGAAAAAAAATGTTTACTCCAAGTACAGAATAGGACAGAATTACACTTGTAACCACCCAGCTTTATCTCCATAGTTCATCAGTAACTGATGACAAAATGTAAGCCCTTTGTCTAAAGGATACCTTGTATAGGTATTACTGGTCTGTTTAAATTGTACTAGTACAATTTAAATTACTTAGGGTCTAAATGAAAATAAACTGAAGTTTCAACACAAAATTAGACTCTGGTTCGGTGTTTTACAAACACTGGTGAAACCAGCATTTTATAAAAAATGAAAATAGAAAGTAATCAAAGAGTACTGCACATAATGAAGAATAAGCACTTTTTGTGAAAACTTGTTTCAGTTACATATAATAATCTATATATATACTAGATCATTGGTATTTCTTAAGTGGGTTGCAGTCAAAAAAGTCTGAAAGTCATTGGACAATTTCACATAATGTAACAAAGATGAAGTAACTATAAGGAACATTTTTATCAGTTAAAAATTATAGGAAGTTAATTATAGACTATAGGTAAAATACTGCCTTCTAAATTTTTCCTATTATCAAGTATCAATCTGTTCATAAAAAAGCCAGAGACATCAATAATAAAATAAAATATCAATTTGGTATCAATTATAGTCTATGAATTAAAAATTACAGTCAACATT
This sequence comes from Balaenoptera acutorostrata, assembly GCF_949987535.1. Lineage (NCBI taxonomy): Eukaryota > Metazoa > Chordata > Mammalia > Artiodactyla > Balaenopteridae > Balaenoptera > Balaenoptera acutorostrata. The sequence goes on from NC_080068.1 coordinate 76,845,134, forward strand.
GGTCTGTTCACTTTTATAAAGTGAGACTTTTGGTCACAAAACACAGATAAATAACATAAGCAAATCTCTGAAAATTGTCACCTAGTCACTTCATATTCTATTCTAATGTCTAGTAACTATTGAGTTTTCTATTGTACTTACAAGTTGAAAGAATAAATTAAGACTAAAATTATCCATCACTACAGTAGGTAAAAAGACTCTTAAAATAACACACGAACTATTAAAATCAAAAGCACAAATAATAGTTAACAAGAACATTTCAAAAATAAAGTTCAATATAAAAACCAAAACCTTATTTGAAAAAAAGTATATAAACAAGTTCAGGTTTCTTTTTGATGAGTTTCTCTAAACTACCTTACTCTAAAAATCCTAAAATTCTAAATCCAAATAAACTTCTCTGGATCAGAGAGGAGAATTACATCGCTCTTCAAAAAGATTAGTTTTTTTTTTACATTACTTTTTTTTTTTTTTAAATAAAGTCCTTCAATCAGTTATTTATTTATTTATTTATTTATTTATTTATTTATTTATGGCTGTGTTGGGTCTTCGTTTCTGTGCGAGGGCTTTCTCCAGTTGCGGCAAGTGGGGGCCACTCTTCATCGCGGTGCGCGGGCCTCTCACTAGCGCGGCCTCTCTTGTTGCGGGGCACAGGCTCCAGACGCGCAGGCTCAGTAGTTGTGGCTCACGGGCCCAGCTGCTCCGTGGCATGTGGGATCTTCCCAGACCAGGGCTCGAACCCGTGTCCCCTGCATTAGCAGGCAGATTCTCAACCACTGCGCCACCAGGGAAGCCCTACATTACTTTTTAATAATTTCTTCAAAGTAGCTAGAAATCCCTGTTGGCCTGTCCTAGCCCAGATTACTGATGATAAGACAACATTAAGTATTCTTAATTGTGACTCTACACTATCATCTCAAAGTTATCCTAGAAGAGAAGTCCCATTTTTAGCACGATTTTATAGGGAGGAAACTAAGGCTCAGAGAAATAAAGTAAACTGCCCAAAGCCATACAGCTAGTATGTCCTGAAGTTACAAATTGAATCCACTTTTGTTTGACACCAAAGCCATGGTGCTCCTAATCACAGAATTAGTACCTCCGTGAAACATGCTACTTTGGAGATGGGAGCCATAGCGCGTTATAAAGAAGAGAGCTGCAAACAAGAATTCCTTCATCACTCAATCACTCCCAGAAAAGGAAATCAGACAAGAATGTCCAAACTCTACCTGGATTTGAACAAGCTGTAGGTGTTGGCCTCTTGTTCTTTATTAATCACATTACTTTTCTAAAAATGATAAAGCAATTGATGATTTTTATTTGCCATTACTCCTTTCTTTGGGCTTTTGAAAAAAGAACTTCCATAAAATTTATGACCAAAATGTAAAGTAAACTTCAATAGAAAATTAGTTTATAAATAGAATAAATCTTTATGGTCAATATATTTAAAGAAAAATGAATATACCCTTATAACTATAAAGAGCTCTATATAAACTAACTTTATATATTTAATTCAAAACACTATTACAATAAAAAATAGAATAAAATATATTTACCTCTTACTTGGAGAGGTTCTTGCTTAATAAGTGGAGCTTTCAGTTCTGCACCAATATTCTCTGCTGTAAAGTTCATTTTTAAAAAGTTATATTAAGCAGTTGTTTTCATACAAACCTATAAACTTAATATTAGCTGACAATCTGGCAATGTATACAAAAGATAATATTATCACAGACCAAGTTGGATTTATCCTAGGAATGAAAGAGTAGTTAAACATTAGAAAAGCTATTAATTCCCCTCATTAACAGATTGAAGGAGAAAAACTATAGAATCATTTCAGGAGCTAAACAAAGAGCATTTAATAAAATTCAGCACCCATGCAAGTTTCAAACCTTTTTAAGAAAATTAGGACAAAAAGGAATTTCCTTAAAGGGTAAAGCAAACCTATAACAAACATTGCATTCAATGGTGAAAATTTAGATGCATCGCTTTAAAACAAGGGCACATGCTGTCAACTTTTCCACCCAAAACTGTTCTATAGATACTATTCAATGAAGAAAGGATGACGATTAAGTGGTTATTGGAACAACTGTACAACTCCCTCCCCTCCAAAAAATTTAATGAAAGAAAACTAGAATCTACCTCACACCATAAACAACCAATTCCAGGTAAATTAATGACTTAATTAGGAGAAGATATATACAGCAAATATAATCAACAAAGGATAACTATCAAGAATATTTAACAATTCCTCCAGATCTATTAACAAAAAGACAACCCATTAGAAAAAATAAGGGCAGAAGCCAAGAACAAACTTGCACAGGAAAGGAAATACAAATAACCAATAAACATATGAAGAGATGATAGCCTCATTATTAACAGAATCCAAATGAAATCACAAGATGCTGTTTTACAGCCATCAGATTACAAAAAATAAAAAAATATGATAATACCTAATGTTGGCAAGGGTATGGAGCAACGGGAACTCATACACTGCTGGTAGAAATATAAACAGGCACAATTACCTTGGTAAACAAGTTGGCACTATCTAATAAAGTTGAACACAAGCATAACCTATTACCTAGCAATTCTACTGCTAGGTCAATATACTTGGCACATAGAAACTTGTACAAGGGTACAAGGAGAGAGGTACATGAACATTCGTTCAAAGCAGTACTGCGTTCTGTTTCAAACTGGAAACAACCCAAATGTCCATCAGCATGAGAACACATAAACAAACCATGTTATATTCATACAACAACATTTCATGGGGGTTGGGGGATGAATTGGGAGATTGGGATTGACATATATACACTACTATGTATAAAATAGGTAACTAATGAGAACCTACTGTACAGCACAGGGAACTCTACTCGGTGCTCTGTGGTGACCTAAATGGGAAAGAAACCCAAAAAAGAGGGGATATATGTATACGTATGGCTGATTCACTTTGCTATACAGCAGAAACTGACATAGCAGTGTAAAGCAACTATACTCCAATTAAAAAAAAAAAATTCATACAGCAGTGAAGAAGAATAAACATAATGGCTATCTTTCTTTGAGCAAGCACTATCCTAAGCACTTTACATGCATCAACTCAATTCACACAACAACCCCCAAAAGTACATGCTATAATTATCTCCATAAAAATTAATGAACTAGACACATACACCATTAAGATAAATCATAGCAAACAATTTTAATGAAAAAAGTAAATCACAAAAGAATACATACAATAGGGGCTTCCCTGGTGGCACAGTTGTTAAGAATCCGCCTGCCAATGCAGGGGACATAGGTTCGAGCCCTGGTCCAGGAAGATCCCACATGCCGCGGAGCAGCTAAGCCCGTGCGCCACAACTACTGAGCCTGCACTTTAGAGCCTGCGAGCCACAACTACTGAAGCCTGCGCACCTAGAGCCCGTGCTCCGCAACAAGAGAAGTCACGGCAATGAGAAGCCCGTGCACCACAACGAAGAGTAGCCCCCTCTCGCCACAACTAGAGAAAGCCCACATGCAGCAACGAAGACCCAACACAGCCAAATAAACAATAAATAAATAAATAAAATTAAAAGTTTAAAAAAAAAAAGAATGCAAGGTTCTCAGGTTAGGTGGTAAATTCCCAGGCGTTGATTTTATTATGCTTTCTAACTTACATATACATAGCATGTATTCTTTTATATGTATCAAACATTTTGTAATAAAAATCTCACCCTTAAAACCTTTTCTCTTATTATATTTATATCTTCATTCAATAATATAACATTTTGGAGCTTATTAACAATAGCTAACATTTACTAAGTATTTACCATGTGCCACATACAGTACACTATGTGTTTTACATGCATTATTTCATTTAATCCTCACAAAACTGCTCTGAGGTAAGTACTATTATTATCTTCATCTTATTCAGGAAGTTTTGGAACTTCCCTCAAAGTCACACAGCTAGTATTTTAAACATGGAAGTACAGTCAGGATTGAAACCCAAGTCATTTCGATTAGTCTCCTCTCTTAAACACTTTCCTACATTACGTCTATGTTTAAAATAATAATTGATTTATAAGTAGATATTTGTGTATTTTTGGGAAAAGAGGATAGAAGTGAAAACTGGATCAGCAACATGAAGATCACTGGCAACCTTCTGACAACAGCAGTTTCAGCAGGAAGAGTAGGGACGGAGCAACAGGTTGAGGTGAGAATGGGAGATGAGGAAGTGAAAGCAATATCTGGACTTTCAGTAAGAGCTGGAAAAGAGAATGGAATCAAGGAAATATTGATTTTATTTTATATAGAGGTGGAAATGATGAAATAAATGGAAATGAACCATTTCTACATATTTAGAATATGAGTATATATAAATGATAGGCAACACCATGAAACCTGACTGACTACTTGGTTACCTGATTTAGACTTCTGCCACCTTATTGTCTGACTTCAGTTTACCATCCTTTTTTTCCTTTGTTTTTATTTTTCTTTTGCCTATCCTGCCATCTGTTAGATTCATAAAGTTTTCTATATCCTCCTCTCACCCCACGCCCATGCTGGCTTCGAATTTATAAGATTATAGTTCTATTGTTTTCATGATTCCATTTAGAAATTTAACATACATACTTTCCTATAAATCTTTCTACCATCTGTTAAGTCATTCCCCATCTCTACCTTCCTCTGAACAAGCAAACTTTCTTGGGTCCTTTTGAATCAAGAAGACGATATCTTCAACTTGTACCCAACCTTGTCTTCCAACTGACATTGCCTTGTGAGTCATTTCAGTGATGAACTCTATGACAAGGTCTTCAGGAATATCTACTGACTCAGTATAAGGATTCTGGTCATCCCCAAACCCATACATCATACACTGTAATTCTTTAGAAAAAAGTTTCTTTCTTTTACCCTGTCCACCTTCTGCACCTCCTCCAATTTCTTCATTTTCTTCCTCAAAGGTGGGGTCTTCTTCTTCATCTGCCATCCCAGCAGCCAGCCCTATCTTATTACTCTTGACTAAAATTTTAGCATTTAATATAAAATGTTTATTATTTTTACTATCAATAATTAACTTTACCAACACATTTTATCCATTTCTTGCTTTTCACTGTCCCTTTTATATCCCAACGTTTCTTTCCCTGAGTTTACTCTGCATCTTATAGAAATACATATTTGAATAGTTTTTTCTTAATGTGGGTAGGTTAGTAGTAAATGATAGTCATCTTTATATATGTGAAATGTTTTTATTTTTGCCTTCCCTCTAGAATGATTATTTAGACAAGTATAAAATTCTAGGGTAACATTTATTTTTCTTCTTACCCTTTCATGGCTATTACTCCAAATCACTCCTCCCTTATTTTCTGCATATTGTTGCAGATAAAAAGTCTACTTCAAGAGAGCAACAATTGTACTGATAGCAGGCTGACTTTCTCTTTGGAAACTTTTAAGTTGGGTTGTTTTTTGTTTCAGTTTTGAAATCTATGGGGGTTTCTTTTCATTTACCCTGTTTAGTACTAAAAGTGTATTTTTGATCTGAAGATCCTTGTTTTTCTCAAATTCTGAAAAATTCTCATCCATTATCTCTTTATATATAATTTCTCCACCATTTCTCTATTCTCTCTCTCTCTCTCTCTCTGAAATGCCTATTAAATATAGGCTAGAGCTTCATGCCTTTTTAAAGCTTTTTCATTTTCTTGGAAAATCTTTTTGCTTTCCTATGCTCATTCAGGGTGAATTTCAATTTACTAATTCTCTACTTGACTATGGCTATTTATTAAATTCTTACTTTAGTGATTACACTTTCATTTGTAAGCTCTATAGTTGGCTCTTTCCCAGATTTCCTTGTTCTGCTTTTATTTCTGCCAGTTTGTATTTCAAAATATGAGTACTTCATTTATTCTTTTGAGGATATTAAACTTATTTAAAGCAATTCTGGGGACTTCCCTCGTGGTGCAGTGGTTAAGAATCCGCCTGCCGATGCAGGGGACATGGGTCTGAGCCCTGGTCCGGGAAGATCCCGTATGCCGCGGAGCAACTAAGCCCGTGCGCCACAACTACTGAGCCTTCGCTCTAGAGCCCGCAAGCCACAACTACTGAGCTCGCTAGCCACAACTACTGAAGCCCGCGTACCTAGAGCCCCTGCTCCACAACAAGAGAAGCCACCACAAAAAAAAAAAAAAAAAAAAAAGAGAAGCCACCACAATAAGCCCGGGCACCGCAACGAAGAGTAGCCCCCTCTCGCCACAACTAGAGAAAGCCCGCACACAGCAACAAAGACCCAACACAGCCAAAAATAAATAAATTAATTAATAAAAATAAATAAATAAAGCAATTCAGGCTGTTATTTTAACATCATCTGGAGTTAATTCATATTTGATTGTTGATTTTGCTGGCTTTCTTAGCATTAGGATTTACTGAGATATAACTGACATATGATGTTTTGTAAGTTTAAGGTATATAACATATTGATTCGATTCATTTATATATTGCAATATGATCCTTCGTGCACTTTTAAATTTTAGAATTTGCAAACTTATTCTGAAGGATATATCCTTTCACTCTCCTCCTCATGCTCTAGTGCCCAGAACTCAATCTGACCCTTCTGTCCTGAACCAGACCTCACACTGCCAGTTTGAAATTCCGACCCCTCAGTTCAGTCTCCAAGCCAGCAAACAGCAGGTTTCAGTTCACGTTCTTCCTCTTGCCTCCCTACCCAACAGCCTCCTACAACACAGAACCTCAGGTAACAAATGGAAGAGGCTAGCTTCAGCCTCCTGTTTGAGGGTGGGTGGCTAAGTTCATGCAGTGAGTCTGACTCCAATACCCGGGTATGCATGGAGCACTTATAGATCCATTACCCCAAACAAGCCAAACTCCTGGCTGCCAGTGCCTGCTTACAAACCCAGAGCCTGGCATGTTCTGTTCCACTTCTTGGACATAACATACCTTTTTTTGAGTCCAACTACTCCTTCAGTTTTCTCTTTGTATATTTTGTCTATCACTCCAGTAAGTGAGAAGCAGAACAGTTACCTCAGAGCATTCATTCAACAACGCTATTGCTATCTTGATCAGAATTTCTCCCTATCCACTGATTTCCCTTCTTTTAATGCTCTTATGTATAAATTAAATGTCAACAGAATAGGCATTAACAAAAGCAAAACTCTCTGAAATAAAAGCAAAAAATTCTTACATGTAAATTTTAGTATATCTCTTACTTTTCAGCAAAAGCCACTGGGGAAATAACTTAACATGGTACTTTTTTTTTCTTTTTTTTTTTAACATCTTTATTGGAGTATGATTGCTTCACAATGTTGTGTTAGTTTCTGCTGTATAACAAAGTGAATCAGCTATATGTATACTTATATACCCATATCCCCTCCCTCTTGTGTCTCCCTCCCACCCTCCCTATCCCACCCCTCTAGGTGGTCACAGAGCACCAAGCTTATCTCCCTGTGCTATGCAGCTGCTTCCCACTAGCTATCTATTTTACATGTGGTAGTGTACATATGTAAATGCTACTCTTTCACTTCGTCCCAGCTTACCGTTCCCCCTCCCCATGTCCTCAAGTCCATTCTCTACGTCTGTGTCTCTATTCCTGTCCTGCCCTTGTCTGTGTCTCTATTCCTGTCCTGCCCCTAGGTTCATTAGAACCTTTTTTTTTTTTTCAGATTCCATATATATGTGTTAACATACGGTTTTGTTTTTCTCTTTATGACTTACTTCACTCTGTAGGACAGACTCTAGGTCCATCCACCTCACTACAAATAACTCAATTTCGTTTCTTTTTATGGCTGAGTAATATTCCATTGTATATATGTGCCACATCTTCTTTATCCATTCATCTGTCGATGGACACTTAGGTTGCTTCCAACATGGTATGTTTTGGTAACTAAAACGTACAGAAAATCCAAAAAGGCTTTATTTTAACTATTCATCAGATCCTAAGTAGGTTCTGATGGCATATTAGTTAAAAAAAAAAAAGGCTTAAAAACACTTCTATTTAATTAATTAATAACTATGGCTTATAACATTTGACATTGATCAGTTAAATAACTGATATTTTATTTTTGTCTACCTACACAGCAAACTAATTCTAAAGCATCTTTATCTATAGAATCTATATATCAATTACTTAAAAATTTTGTTTTGGGGAATAGAGCCCTGGGCAGAGCAAAGTGAAGGGACAGGGTGGTAGAATAATAAGCTTTCAACACTCACCTAGTGTCTGAACAACTGAAATCTACTGTCTAAAGTTTCACAGACAACCCTCCTTTCTACAATGATCAAAGTCATTCAAACAAATCACATAAAATAAGTTGCTCTAAAACTGATACTTCTGGATATTCTTCTCACCACAAACTGTCTAGACATTACTAATTATATAGTGTTATGAATCACAGGGAGGTTTCTGGCAGCCTAGTGGTTAGGATTCTGGGCTTTCACTGCCATGGCCCAGGTTCAGTCCCTGGTTTGGGAAACTGAGATCCCACAAGCCACCCAGTGCAGCAAAAAAGAATCACAAACAAGAAATGCTAGTAGATGGCTCAAACACATGTATGAATACTTTTTTTGTACACCACCATCTTAATAAACTTACACTGGATCACTGGAGTAGAATCTTTATGATTTCAATAAGTAACCAGACATTCTATCCATGAATATCTCTAGAAATTTGTTTTAAGCTCAAGCCCTGGCTGTTTGCCACACATCTGCTGTCATTAGCAAAATTAAAACTGATTTTACTAAAATTTAAAACATCTGAATGCTCCTTAAAAACTGAAGGATTCCTTAGCAAGTCTCTGCCTCTTAATGAGCTGTTTCTGACTTTATCATGTGATCTGAATTATTCAGAAGTCAATCTCAAACTCTTAAATATACAAATTATCTTTCAATCAAGCAATTACTTGCCATCTATCTGATGGCTAACAAGGTCTAATTTGGCCTAAGCAAATTCTGAAAACTTGAGCCCAAAATAAAACCATCAATAAACACTGTACTCCTAATATAATAAAATAAACTAACATCTTAATTTCAGTCAGCAGAGAAAAAAGAAACCTAGTCACAGATTTCAATTTCAAGCCTTTTGTATAGTGGAACCAACATTAAATATTTTTGCCTGAGTCCATGTTCACCTCAGAAGAGCATTATAACATGTTTTACCTTTAATTATATTATTTCATCACCTGTTTCTTCTCCCATTTCAACGTTCTAATAAATATGCTTATTTCTGGAACTTAGGGACTCATGACACTCTCCATTCCTTCATCCTCTAATATCAAACTCTCAATCAATATTTACCCCAGCAGTTCTCCATCACCACAAGGAAAAGAGAAGAAACTGGCTAAAACTGCATAGTAAGCCCAAGAGAAGATGAGGCTTAGCGAAAAGGATGAAAAACAGGCATCATAAACATAAACACAGGTTTCTCAAGGAATCTGTAAAATCTTCCCGGTGAAAGACATCCAACTATAGGAAAGACAGTCTTGAAATGTTTATTCTTCTTCTTCAAATACTCTCTTCTCCTAACACCATACTCTCCTTGGCTTTTCTTTTACCTCTCCAGACTGCACCTCCTCAAGCATTCTTTGCAAGCTCCTCCTCTTCCACCTGTCCCTTACTCACTGGGGATTTTGTACTAGCTCTTATCTCCCCAATCTAAACTCTCTCCCTATACTGTCTCAAACACACTCATGACTTCAGTTACCACCTGGGTGTAGCTAATAAGTCCTAAATCTCTATCCCCAGGTTAGAACTCTATGCATTCACTTATTTACAAAATATTAAACCCCTACTATGTGCAAACCACTGCTCTAGGCACTGAAGTTCCTGCTATCACGAGGCTTGGAAACGGGGAGAAAAATAAAGCAGATACTGAAAGTAACAGTCAGTAATAAGTGTTAGCTACACAGAGAATTAAAATGAGTGTAATATTAAAGACTGACTGGGTGTGCAGAGCTGACACGTCATTTAAGGAGTAAATGACCAGGACTTCCCTGGTGGCGCAGTGGTTTAGAATCCGCCTGCCAATGTAGGGGACATGGGTTCCCTGGTCCGGGAAGATCCCATATGCTGCAGAGCAACTAAGCCTGTGCGCCACAATACTGAGCCTGTGCTCTAGAGCCCACGAGCCACAACTACTGAGCCTGAGTGCTGCAACTACTGAAGCCGCGAGCCTCGAGCCCGTGCTCCACAAGAAGCCACTGCAATGAGAAGCCCACGCACCACAACGAAGAGTAGCCCCCACTCACCACAACCAGAGAAAGCCCGCGTGCAGCAACAAAGACCCAACGCAGCCAAAAAATAAATAAATAAATAAATAAATTTATATTTTAAAAAAAAAAGATGTAAATGACCAAAAGGGTCAGCCACATGAAGGGCATCTTGGAAAGAAAAAGCAACTAGAGCAAACACCCTAAAACAAGAATAAGTTTGGGGCTTCCCTGGTGGCGCAGTGGTTGAGAATCTGCCTGCCAATGCAGGGGACACGGGTTCGAGCCCTGGTCTGGGAGGATCCCACATGCCGTGGAGCGACTGGGCCCGTGAGCCACAGTTGCTGAGCCTGCGCGTCTGGAGCCTGTGCTCCTCAGCAGGAGAGGCCGCGATGGTGAGAGGCCTGCACACCGTGATGAAGGGTGGCCCCCGCTTGCCCCAGCTGGAGAAGGCCCTCGCACAGCAGCGAAGACCCAGCACAGCCGTGGATAAATAAATAAATAAATTAAAAAAAAAAAAAAAAAAAAGAATAAGTTTGGTATTTTCTAAGAACCAAAAGGAGACTGGTTTGGCTGAAATATAATGAGAAAGTAAGAATGGAAGCAAGGAGCCCCGGGAGAGGCTACTGCAGTAATCCAGCCAAGAGATCATGTCTCACAGTAGAAAAGTAGTATAACCAACTGCCTACTAGTCATCTGTTAAGATGCCCCAGAGGCACCTATGATTCAGATGTCCAAGACTGAATCCTCACCTTCTCATTAATATATACTCCAGCTTTGGTATTCCTAATTTTATTTTTTTATAGATTAATTATTTTATTTATTTACTTTTGGCTGTGTTGGGTCTTCGTTGCTGCACGCGGGCTTTCTCTAGTTGCGGCGAGCGGGGGCTACTCTTCGTTGCGGTGCGTGGGCTTCTCATTGCGGTAGCTTCTCTTGTTGCAGAGCACAGGCTCTAGGCGCACGGGCTTCAGTAGTTGCAGTACGCAGGCTCAGTAGTTGTGGCTCACAGGCTCTAGAACACAGGCTCAGTAGTTGTGGCACACAGGCTTAGTTGCCCTGCGGCATGTGGGATCTTCCCAGACCAGGGATCAAACCCACGTCCCCTGCATTGGCAGGCAGATTCTTAACCACTGCGCCACCAGGGAGGTCCCCTAATTTTAGAAATCAATGAAATCACCGACACAATCACCCAATCCAATCCAGTAACCATGCACTGTCCTTTACTTGACCCTCTATTTCGGTCCCCCAAATTCAATCAACAGGTCTTAATTATTCAGCTCCTAAATCTCTTGTGTTCACCTACTCCCTTAAAAAAATCATTGACATTAACCTAGACTACAGCCTCATTTGTATTACTGTTTTCAGTCTCCCTCCTTTGCAATCTGTTTTCCAGTCTGCATCTAGTTATCTTTCTAAAATCTTAAGTCTGATTAAGTACTTCCTCTACTTAAAATACTCCAATAGATTTCCACTGCCTACAAAACAGCCCAAACTCCTGAACAAAACCCTAATCTGACTACTGTTTACCTCTTGAGTTTCACCCCTTGTACTTTCAAAACTACCAACCCCACCACGAGGTCCTCTACTCACTAGTCTAGTCACACTAAGTTACTTGCAGTGTTACCTTTTTTCTCCACCATTCATCACACCAATGCCTACTTTCAGGTCACTAATTAGATATCATTTCCTATGGAAACCTTCCTCAACCACTCAAGACTCAGTTAGGTGTCCCTCCAGCACACAGTATTTCTTCTATCACAGTATTTACTATACTTTTTTTGCTTAATTTTCTATTTTAGTAATAAAGAGAATATAAACTCAGAGAGTCATTCTCATTTGCTGCCATATAAAAAGTGCTCAATAAATATTCCTTGAATAAATTAATGAATAAATGAATAAATAAAGGACTTCTTTTTAATGCTGCACAGCAGACTAGAAAAAAACTTTTCAAATGCATTGCTAAGCTAGCAAAATGATGTGAAGAGGGCAGAAATGAAGGGAAAGCAGGACCTCTGTAGAATAAGAGAGCAGACCAAAGCCAGTTTTTTCCCGATGATTTCTGCTGAAGCTTACATTCTTTGAGCTTCTACTTCCACAGCTGCAAGGGGCATGGGAGAAAAAAGAATAAAACTAGGTTCTGCTAAAGATGGAGAGTCTAACAGGAGATACCCGGAAAAAAAGCTAGACACTTGGCATTGCTGTGACCTAGCAAAAACACACAGAGAAGAGGATAGCAAGGAAGCAAGCCTGCACCTACTCTGGTGTCACATAGTGGAGAAGAAAAAAACTCCCCTGAAAATCCTAAGGATAAGGCAGCTCACACAAGTTTATAGTCTGAATTCATGCTACCAACGTGGTCCAAAAATCTTAAGCTGACTTTAATTTAATGTGGTCCCAAGTTGTGTCCCCAGCAGCTAACAGAGGCAAACACAAACTCTCTATGCAGGAACACATCCTCAATCAGAGACATCAAATAGTTCCAAGATATAAAACTATATGGAAAATGAACACTTCTCAGTTTAAAAACAGATAGGGCATCATGAATGAGAGCAAGAAACAGAGGAAAAAGATAATACAGTAAGAACCAAAAGATTTCAGATAGCAGAATTTTCAGTCACAGATTATAAAATAGCTATGTTTAATATGCCTAATAATAGAGAAGTTTGAAAACATAAGCAAGGAACAAGAGACCAACCAAGCAAGATGAAAAATAGAAATAATTTCTAGAAATGAAAAATATAACCATTAAAATTAAAAACACAACAGATGTACCAACCAGCAGATTAGAGGCAACTAAAGAGGGAATTAGTGAACTAGGTAGACCTAAGGAAATAATCCAGGATCCAGGCCAGAAAGATAAAGAAATACAAAGTATGTCAGAGAGGTTTAGAGACAGGGAAAATAAAGCAAGAAGATCCAAAATATTTCTAACTAGAGTTCCAAAAGGAGATAAAAGAGAAATGAGAGGGGGTAATACATACTTCAAGGGACAGTGACAGAGAATTGTAGAATTCCAGAATTGTATTGATAGAAAAATGCCAATTCTCAGATCCAGGAAGCCCAACAAATCTCAGGCAGGGTAAATATAACGAAATACACACCTAGTCACTTCATAGTAAAACTGCAGTTTACACCAAAGAAAAAGACTTTCAAAATAAAGTTAATCAAATTTAAAAAGCAGACAAACAGAAAAGACATGGAAACAAAGGCATGATATCTGACTTCTCAACAGCAACAGTGAAAGCCAAAAGACAATGGAATAGGATATTAAAATGTGCCTTTACCATGAAAGATCCTCACCTAAAGGAATTTCTATAGGATGTATTCTACATCAGACAGAAAGAGCAGAGAAATAAGAAAAGATGGTTAACAAAGATTTTAGATAAATTTAAACAAATAGCAATGTTTATTTTATAGAAGGAAAAGAGAGCAGAATAGACACAAAATACTAGCAAACAAATCACATGTAAGTTCGGAGGGGGGTGACCAGAGTTAAAACATTCTAAGTTCTTTGTACTTTTCAGAAGGAAAGTAAACTTTTCAATTACCTTTAGACTTTAGTACAGACATAAAGTATATAACTCCCAAGCAAGTGTGTGTTGTTTCTGTGTATGAGGGAGAGGGGATAATGGAATGAGAAAAAAAAAAGGTTTTTTTAGAAGGCAAAAAAGGAATTAAAAAAAAAAAAAAAACGCACAGGGAAGCACATGATACAATGGCAGACATATGTCCAAACATATCGATGATTACAGTAAATGTAAACAGACTAAACTTTCAGTTAAAAGACAAAGATTATCAAATTAGGACAAAAAAGGTTAAAGCCAAAGGACAGGAAAAATTATACCAGGCAAATACCAATGAAATCTGGTGGAGATGTCACTAAAAAAAAAAAAGAGTTGTTACATAACAATACAAGGTCTAATTCATCAGTGTTATGTAACAATTCTACATGTGTATGCATCTAACAACATAGCTTCAAAACACACAATGCAAAATTTTAGGTAAAACTAAAAGAAAGAATGTCAAATCTACCATCAGAGTTACTATGGCTTAAATTCCTACTTTAGAAAAGAAAGGTTCAAAATTAATGAGCAAAATAGCTAACTGATAGTTAAAAAATGAATAACAGAGTAAATACAAAGGAAGCAGAAAGGAGAATATATTTAAGGTAAGAGTAGAAATTAATGAAATAAGAGACAAACATATGATATAAAGTAAAAAAAATTACTTGCAAAAATAATAAAATAGACAAAGCTTTGGCAAAATTAATCAAGAAAATAAGACAAACACCACTAGGAATGGAAAAAAGGGTGTAACTACATATGCTGCTAAAAGTATACAGAGAGTACCATGAACTTTATGTCAATAAATTAAAAATTTAGTTGAAGTGGATAAATTCCTAGAAAAAAACAGAACTTACCAAAATAGAGTCAAAATGAAATAGAAAAATTAAAAGAAATTAAGTTAGTAGTTTAATGACTCCTCACCAAGAAAACACTAGTCCAGATGGTTTTACATGTAAGTTCTATCAAACATTCAAGGAACAAATAATCTTATGCAAACCATCCCGGTATACAGAAAAAAACTATTTTAAAAGATTTATACATACCTGCTTCATCAAATGATGGTACTTTTTCCATTTTGTGAGTTTGTGATCCCTGTCCTTCTTTCTGAACATTTGTGGAATACAACTTTACTTGATTCAGTGTGCAACAGGGAACAATATTTGAAAAGCTTCCAAATGTCACTAAATTCTGCCATTCTAAAGAAAAAATTTTTTTTAATTTCAAACAAACTAATAATAAGGATTTTTATACCCAATAAAACATATCTCCTATGATAAGAGAATAATTTTATAGAATAACAGTAAAAAACTTTCATCCTGTTAAATATCCAAATGGACAATGCTAAGTCACCCTTTCCATGGAGGTGTTTCATTGAGCCCTAGGTATACAGGGTCTATATTTTGTAAAGGAAAAGAAAATATTCCTTTTTTTCCCCTAATTTGCAAATTTATTTACATGGAAACTTTTAAAATTATATAAAATCAAAATATTCGTATTATTCAGCTGTTCTGAAAGGTCTCTGGCATATAAAAGATATTCTTTATCTTGTATGCTGGTTGCATGATTAAAAAAATGGCATAATGTACTTTTCAGAATAAGAACTCTGAGAGGGGGAAGGTCAGGAGTGTGTCCTACTCAAAATTACCCTGCATCTTCCTTCTGCTAGCTGGAGATTGAGTCATCTTTCATTTCACAATCAATATGTGAATTATATTAATCAGTCATTCATACTGTCACTGATGTTTTTAAATCAGATAATTAGATCAACATTTGGTGAGATTTCTCAGTATATGGGAATTCTAATTGAGGGAAGAATAGAAGACTAATTACAAAGCACTTTAGCTGTTGCATCTGGGTTGACTGTGAGCTTTAGAGGACTGAAATACAGAAGGAAAATATATTCCACATTTGCATCCAAGTGGTAGAAAAGTAAATCTATCTGTCTCTACTCTCATGTGACCCTCTTGCTTTTATTTTTTTACGATGAGTACTTAAAACTCGAAAATCTTGTTTAGGTATAATTTATATATTTTCTAAAGTTTTAGGTGAAGTAATGAAATTATATCATTAGAAACAGTCAAGTTTCTCCAAGAGTGGAGGGTTAAGCACTTAAGAGTTGAAACTTTTCTAACTGCTTAATAATGATCTTCCCAAAATGTTAATTCATGTATGTGCATGTGTAGATTTCCTTCCAAAATCAAGAAAAATAAATTTTTTAATGGCTCAGAGAATTCATCAGGAACATCAATTATTGTGAACACTGAAGATAATCTGAAAAGCATGAGGGACATAAGGCAGCATAAGTATTCACTCAAATTCCAGGCTTAGAACTTGTTTTCTTCAAAAACTTTCTGATGCCATCTTATTCTTTCACTTATTTGGCAAATATTTGTTGAAGGCCCAGTATGTTTTTGTTGTTGTTGTTGTTTTTAATTAATAAATTTATTTATTTATTTTTTGCTGTGTTGGGTCTTCCTTGCTGCGTACAGGCTTTCTCTAGTTGCAGCGAGCGGGGGCTACTCTTTGTTGCGGTGCGTGGGCTTTTCATTGCGGTGGCTTCTCTTGTTGAGGAGCACGAGCTCTAGGCACGTGGGCTTCAGTAGTTGTGGCACATGGGCTCAGCAGCTGTGGCTCGCAGGCTCTAGAGTGCAGGCTCAGTAGTTGCGGTGCACAGGCTTACTTGCTCCATGGCATGTGGGATCTTCCAGGACCAGGGATCAAACCCGTGTCCCCTGATTGGCAAGCAGATTCTTAAACCACTGCACCACCAGGGAAGTCCCCCAGTATGTTTTTTTGATCATTTGCCTCTACTTATTAAAGGCTGAGTAAAGTGAATATAACAATGTATCTTCTTGCACGTTAAAATATGTAGCCTACCAGCAAAATTAATTAGTGAAGAAAGGGTTAAAGCAAATTCTCCTAAGAAACCCACCCTCCAGGAAAGCATCTTCTTCACCACAGCCACTGGTGTTCCGACTTGTCAGCCCTATTCAAAATATCTTTTGTGATTATTACCTAACAAAAACACTATGACACCAACATTTTTTTTACCCACTGATGAAACACTTCTATAGAGACTGTGCTAAGGTGTTTAAAGAGGAATTACTACAGTCTAAAAATCCTTCCTCAAAAGAGGACAATGTTTTCATGACTTGATCCTAGATCTTTTTCAAGGTTCTCCTTAATTTTTAAAACATGCTATTACAGAAAATTTCAAATATATGCAAAGGTAGAAAAAAACAGTACAATAAACGTACACATACTCATTACTTCAACAATTATCAACTCATGGCCAACCCTGTTTCATCTCTGCCTGCACCAGCATCTCCCCACCTACATATTAATTTGATGTAAATCTCAGACATAAAGTAGTTTCATTCATAAATATTTCAGTATGCATTCTAAGAGATAAGAACTTTTTAAAACATAGCCATACCACCATTGCAAGTAAAAAAAAAATCCTTAATATCATCAAATATCCTCAATTTCCAATTTCCACTGTTACAAGTCATAATTTTTGTGTATGTGAACAGATCCTAATTTGGTCCACATGCTGCAATTTGACTGAGATGTCTTTTAAGTCTCTTTTCTACAGGATATGTGTTTTAGAGCAATTTTTATATTGAAGAAACCAGCTGTTCGTACTAAATTTTTGTCCTGGTTGTTTTCCAGTCTGAATTTTACTGATTTAATTCCCATGGTGTTGTTTAACCTGTACTTCTATGTGTTCTATAAATCGATGGACATAAAGGCTTTATCCAAATTCAGGTTCCTTTTTATTAGGACAACACTACTTGATTAAGTGGTGATGTGTTCTTTAACCAAGAGCCGCGTAATATTTGGTTGTCTCTATTTGTGATAGTGTCTGCTGTTGTTCAATGCCTAGAATCATTTATTCCTTAGGTGGTTACAAAATGGTGATATTATAGTTTTATCACTTCATTTTTTTAATCAGAATACTTCTACAAAGAGAAAATTCCCTTCATGTATTTGGTTATCCAGCAGTATAGTTCATATAGGAAAGTCAGGCTGAATGCTTAATTTTTTCCCTTTATTTACCAGTTCTCAAAATAATGAGTTCACTACCTACCATCCTACAATAGTGACACAATAATTTGCATGTGTATGTATCATTATGATTCCATAGATTTAAACATTATTTGATGTATATCAATCCATTTTAGTAATTATCCTGATTTACGTCCAAACTGTCCATCCCATTTTGGGCCAGTAGGGGTCTCTTCAAATTGACTCCTGTGTCCTTTTCTTTTTTTGGCCTCTCCCCACGACTTGTGGGATCTTAGTTCCCTGACCAGGGATCAAACCCTTAACTTCAACAGTGAAAGCGCAGAATCCTAACCACTGGACCACCAGGGGATTCCCAACTCCTGTGTCCTTTGACACTATCTTAGTAATCTTGATAGCTTCCTTGCTCACCGTTTCAAAAAGTAATTAATTTTTAACTTTAGTAGGATTTTAGGTTATCAGCTTTAAAAGTACACATTTGCCATGAATACAAGATTGAAAATTACACAGAAATTGCAGAGTATGTTTCTACCTTTAACATTTTATATTCTAAAAAATACACAGGACCACATTTGATTCAATAAAACAAACAGAATACCTAACACATGGCAGTAGAAACTCAACCATTTGTTGAATAAATTACTGAATTTGTTAATTAATTCTAGGAAGCAGAAAGACAGTAAAAAAAATTAACCACCATTGATACCCTTTCTTCAAGGTGACTTCTAAAATAAACTATGTTATGGTACAGATTAGTCTTTAGTTTGGTGCTCACTACGCTACGGGCCTGGACAAGGAACTTCTCCTTGCTGCATATACAAGGCTGTTCATCGAGACTGCAGAGCTACTGGTATCTTATCAGTCTAGTCGAAACAATCACTTTTCTCTGCTTTTATTTTACTGTTACTGCCTCTGCAACTCCTAATAACATTGCTACTGATCACCCTTTGTCCTCTCTCTCCAATCTTGTTTGTCACCTACCACTTACTCTGGCTTTTGGAGGAAATTTAGCCTTTTCATACTACAACAATACAAAAAACTCTTTTTCTCCCATGCAAACTGACAATTCTGTCTACTGTGCATGTTGCTTCTGCAATAATAATAACTAAAAACAAACAAAAAGATTTCTTAATGGTTTGAAATGTTTTGCTTCAGGCTAATTTCAGGACCAGAGACAAACTTGCACCTAAGTCTTCCAGAGATCAGTCTCTTTTCTTAAGAGACCACTGCAGGAACTTCCCTGGTGGTCCAGTGGTTAAGACTCCGTGCTCCCAATGCAGGGGGCCCAGATTCGACCCCTGGTCAGGCAACTAGATCCGGCATGCCGCAACTAAAGATCCCGCACACAGCAATGAAGACCCTGCAGCACGCAACTAATATCCAGCACAGCCAAATAAATAAATATTTTTTTAAAAAACAAAAAAAAGAAAGAGAGACCATTGCAGATGGATGGACCTAGAGATTATCATACTAAGTGAAGTAAGTCAGACAGAGAAAGACAAATATCATATGATATCACTTATATGTGGAATCTAAAAAATGATACAAATAAACTTATTTACAAAACAGAAACAGACTCACAGATATAGAAAACATACTTACGGTTACCAAAGGGAAAAGAAGGGAGGGATAAATTAGGACCTTGAGATTAACATATATACACTACTATATATAAAACAGATAAACAACAAGGACCTACTGTATAGCACAGGGAACTACATTCAATATCTTGTAATAACCTACCATGGAAAAGAATCTAAAAAAGAATATATATATGTATATTCTGAAAAATATACATCCTGAAAAAGAATATACGTGTGTGTATGTATAACTGAATCATGATGTTGCATTAAAAAAAGCAGGAGACAAAATAATACAGCTTGATTTCAACTATTTAAAAATGCTACTGGTGAAATATCTGGATTATGCATAATTTTTACTCTACACCTTATACTTTTCTGTATTTTCCCCAAATGCCTAAAATTTTAAATTAAAAATACATCCATTGTTAAATTACTTCAAATATTATACTGCTAATAGTAACACACTGACTATCTTTAGTTTACTTTTATGCTTTCAGCTAACAAAAAATGCAGGAAACTCCCTCTTATGTCTAATCATCTGGCAAGCAAAAGGGTGACCTAGACCAGGTGGCTCAACCTTCAGCACTACTGCCGATGTGATTTTTCACCAGAACAGAGTAAGCAATAGGGAATCCTTTTTTTTTTTTTTTTTTGGAGTATGTAAAGAATATACAACTTCCTGCACTGCATCTTGGCACACCAACTCTACTGCCTTGCTTAATTCTTGTAAATATTTGCTTAGGAAAAGGGGAAAAAAAATATCGAATACATTAAGGATTTGCCAAGTGCCACCGTACGAAATGCTTTACCTGTATTATCACACTATAATTTATATCTCAAAACATACCTCAAAGCCATCTACATCTCTCCATCTCCACTGCTAACTACCATGGCCCAACCACAATCCTGTTTCCACAGGTAACTCTAATTAATAGCCCCCAGTGATCTCCTTATTTACACTCTTCCCTTTCCAACCCATTCTCTACACAGTAGTCAGAATGATATTTTTAAAACACTTCCTTTTTTTTTTAAACCTACAACCCAAAAGGCTATGATACCTCCCAAATCTCATTTCACACACCCCTCCCCTTCCAACCATACTCCAGCCACAGCACGTTTCCTCCTGCTCCTGAACACAAGTCTAGTCTCTAGGGTCTCTATTTGCTCTGCCTGGATTGCTCTTTGCCCCAGATGTTCAGCTGGCTTTGCTCATTTTCACTTTTCATGCCTTGGCTCAGTCACCACCTCCTCAGAAAAGCTGGAGTCCCAGGCCAGAATAGCTAATGAATGGCCCCTGCTAGCTACCTTCTAGCCCATCACACCCTGCTTATTTCCTTTACAGCATTTAGATATGTTTCCTCATTCCTCATTTCCAGAAAAGGTGTAAACTGTGTCTGTCTTGTTCAGTACTACACCACCAGCAACTACAATGCCTGGTACCTCTTTCCTGAATGATCCTCACTCACAAAAACCCTATGAAGCACATACCGTGGTTAACCTCATTTTACAGGTAACCCTATTATTAACCTGAAGTACACAGAATCATGCTGTCAGCCTGCCAAAATGGTCTTTTATAACTGTCAATGTTCCTATTAGTTATTTAAGGGGTTAAATTCCCACTCTACTTTTCGTATGGTAATACTAGCAGATTGCAGACAGAAATTTAAAAATACAAAGGTCAATTTCTATATTTTTAAACTATACTTTTATTAATCTCGGACTTAAGCAAAAGCACGTATCTGTTGATTTGGCATGTAGTCCTTAAAGGAGCATCCTCCCATCTCAAATCATTGTCAAATGAGGCAAGACATAAATACATGAAAAAATAAAATAAGTGCTTATGCAAAGCCAAAAGAACTTTTTTTAAAAAGGGTGTATTTACTAGAGAAACTAAGTAATATTTTTATTATTTAAAAGTACATGTTGGGCTTCCCTGGTGGCGCAGTGGTTAAGAATCTGCCTGCCAATGCAGGGGACACAGGTTCGAGCCCTGGTCTGGGAAGATCCCACATGCCACGGAGCAACTAAGCCCGTGAGCAACAATTACTGAGCCTGCGCGTCTGGAGCCTGTGCCCCGCAACGGGAGGGGCCGCAATAGTGAGAGGCCCGCGCACCGCGATGAAGAGTGGCCCCCGCTCGCCGCAACTGGAGAAAGCCCTCGCACAGAAACGAAGACCCAACACAGCCAAAAATAAATTAAAAAATAAATAAATAAATTAAAAAAAAAAAAAAGTACATGTTTGTGTAGATCATTTGAAAAACACTAAAGTTAATAAAGAAAATTTTCTAGAGAAAGTCACTGGTAATATCATAGTATATATTCTTACTACATTTTTTCTAGTTTCAAGAGCATTTTCCCATGTCACTAAATATTCTTCTAAATTATGATTTAAAAAAAAAATGTTTGCATCTATCACCAGCCCTTAATAACTGTACCAGGGCTTCCCTGGTGGCGCAGTGGTTAAGCACCCGCCTGCCAATGCAGGGGACACGGGTTCGAGCCCTCGTCTGGGAAGATCCCACATGCCGCAGAGCAACTAAGCCCGGGCGCCACAACTACTGAACCTTCGGTCTAGAGCCCGTGAGCCACAACTACTGAGCCCGTGCTCCACAAGAGAAGCCACCGCAATGAGAAGCCAGCACACCGCAACAAAGAGTAGCCCCCACTCACTGCAACCAGAGAAAGCCTGCGCACAGCAACGAAGACCCAACACAGCCAAAAATAAATAAATAAATTTATAAAGATAAAATAATTGTACCATAACGCTTCCAACTCTTCTTAACTGTAAACGTTACCTATTTACTACTATTAATAATAAACTTGTGCACAGACTTTAATATGTATCTGATTATTTCTTGAAAGCAAATCCCTTTAAATAGAATTGTTGGGTGAGAAGGCATATACCTTTAAAGTTCTTTTTTTTTTAAAGTAAGGTTTTATTTATTTATTATTTATTTATCTTTTGGCTGCGTTGGGTCTTCATTGCTGCACGCGGGCTTTCTCTAGTTGCAGCGAGTGGGAGCTACTCTTTGTTGCAGTGCATGGCTTCTCATTGCAGTGGCTTCTCTTGTTACAGAGCCTGGGCTCCAGGCGCGCGGGCTTCAGTACTTGTGGCTCGCGGGCTCTAGAGCGCAGGCTCAGTAGTTGTGGCACACGGGCTTAGTTGCTCCGTGGCATGTGGGATCTTCCCAGACCAGGTCTCTAACCCGTGTCCCCTGCGTTGGCAAGCGGATTCTTAACCACTGAACCACCAGGGAAGTCCTAAAGTTATTTTTAACACAAAGAATAACTGACCTCCAAAACACTGTTCAACTAACTATATGTCCCAATCAGCAGTAAGAGAGTTCCTGCTTTCCTGCACCCCCAATATGAAGAATCACTATGAAAAACTTAGCTAATATGAGACAATGAGTAGTAAATCCTTTAGACTTATATTTCTATGCTTATTCGTTAAGTATGGAACATTTTTGCATTTTTATTGGCTACTCGAATGGCTTTATGAAAGCATTCATTTCCTTTGCCCATTTTTCTACTGGAATGTACGTTGGTTTGTAAAAACTCTTTATAAATTAGAGATACTAACTTTATAAGTGCACTGTGCAATACAGTAGTCACTGTTTACTGAGCACTTGAAATGTGGAGTCTGAACTAAGATGTGCTGTAAGTGTAAACTGGACTCCAGAGACGGTAAGAAAAGATAATGTAAAATATCTCAATAATTTTTATATTGATTACGTGTTGAAATATTTTGAATATACTGGATAAAATATATTAATAAAATTAATTTCATCTGTTTTTAATTTTTAAATTTTGGCTATCAGACAAATCAAAATTACATACATGGTTCGCATTATATTTCTTTTGGACAGAGCTGCTCTAGAATATTGTCTTCCTTTTTGCCTTTAAATGTTTTCAGTGTTAGTTTGACCCACAGACATTTCTCATTTTTAAGTATGCAAATGAAGCAGTTGTTTCCTTCAAGATATCCTCTGACTTATTCTTTATAAGTTTTTCCCAGCCACACAGCAGTTTTAGAAGCATAAACTAAACTTTATTTCTTGACAAAGAAAAATATTTTTTAGAATTTTTTCCCAAAAGTTCTGCAAATATTTTCTTCATACGTGCATCCAACTTAGTACTCTTTTTAGTTAGTACTCAGTACTCTTTAGTACTAAGTACTAAAGAGTACTTAGTACTCTTTTTCTAAATAAATTTTTTAAGCTTTATCATAATTATGGTTGCCCTTTTAAAAACTGTTTCAGTATTTTTGAAACTAAATTTGCACAAACAAGGTTATTTTTTACATCTACTGTTTTTAAGCATGAAAGCACATTTTAATTTTTTGGTAATAAACACTGCAAACAACTTCTCATTCATTCCGACTGGTGAGATAGGTGATTATTATCTGTAGTTCACAGAGGGATGAGACAAAGAGCACATAATTTTCGACTTGACAGCGACAGAGAATAATGGATTACAAATTACACTATTTCAACTTTTTTTTACCCACTCTTAAAGGGCAGTTTAGACTAAATTCAACAGCCACTCCACGTAATTTAAGTGTAAAATGCCGAAACTGCTTGGTCAATAAAAGCAACTAGGCCAGAAAGTTTAGTTGGGGATTTTGGAGTACAGTACAACCAGATGAATCATTTTGTTCTCAAGAGAATCAGGTACATTTTCCATTATAGGAAAACTCCACAGTTACACGTTTTTATCACTACCAAAACGTGCCAAGAACAGTGCTGTTAAAATCAACCCTTGCGAAATTTTAAGAGCCAGTTTTTACATTTATTGCAAATAAAAGATAGGACCGTATTCTAAAATAATTGCACAGCATAGGCATTATTTTAGCTTATGTTACTTATAAACTTGAATGACTACGACTTCCAACTTCTACTGCAAGGTCACAAACATGCTACAAGTTTTTTCGAACATAAATTTTGGGTAAATGTTTCTGTAAATACTCTTTTCATTCCCAAGACTCTGGGGGATTACATCAGGCGTGGATTTGGTTCTGTCTCTTCCCTCATTGTTCCTAACAGTTCGCAAGTGTCAAGCAACCTATGGCATGCCAATGACGGCAAAAACGGAGGTAAGCCTGATTAAAACTTGCAAGTTCAAGGTTATTTTGTAAACTGTCAATTTAAATTTGAGTCAGAAAAGACTGTTGAAAAAGAGGGATAAAACCTCCCGATAACCACTTTTTTCTGGGTTACAGCTCCAGTAGACACTTTTTCACCAAAAAGATTGTTCAACCGAACTGGGCTCATTCAATAATTCTAGGATGGTCATACCCCCATCTTAAAGGATGACTCGTAAATGCTGCGTAGCAACCCCCAAATTCCTCCTTAGAAAATTTAATAACACAGGTTGGGAGTACGAGAAAAGGAACAGGGTAAGAAAATCTATTCGGGGGCTTCCCTGGTGGCGCAGTGGTTGAGAGTCTGCCTGCTAATGCAGGAGACACGGGTTCGAGCCCTGGTCTGGGAAGATCCCACATGCCACGGAGCGGCTGGGCCCGTGAGCCACAGCTGCTGAGCCTGCGCGTCTGGAGCCTGTGCCCCGCAACGGGAGGGGCCGCGATAGTGAAAGGCCCGCGCACCGCGATGAAGAGCGGTCCCCGCACCGCGATGAAGAGTGGCCCCCACTTGCCGCAACTAGAGAAAGCCCTCGCACGAACCGAAGACCCAGCACAGCCAAAAATAAATAAATAAAATAAATTAAAAAAAAAAAAAAAGATATACATTCTTTAAAAAAAAAAAAAAAAAGAAAATCTATTCGGTCAAAGTGCTCAAAAAAGGTAAGGCGGTGAGCTCAAAAGACCCTGGAACTTTGTGGAGTCAGCAATTTCGCACTGCCTGCGCGGGGAGGCGGGCGGTCACCGCCGGGCACTGCGATGCTCACGTATCGTTTTATCTGAAACGAAGTGGTCCGTTTCACGGATGCGACCCGGCCCGAGAATTGCCCCCAAATGCCCGCGGGGGCCGTGCTAGGACCGTAGGCGAGAGCAGGATCAGGGAGGCCTGTAGGGGCCCCCGCCGGCTGGGCAGGCTGAACTGCAAAGGCGGAGGCCCGACAAGAAGGTTCTGGGGTTGGGAAAGGGCCAGGCGGCATACTCCCGAGGCTAGGCGCCCGGCGCCGAGGCCGGCCTTGTCTTCCAGTCCGGCTTCCGCGGAGTCAGAGGCCGGCGCAGCACACTCACCCTGGAGGTCGCTGGAGCCGCAGGCTACCGCCCTGCAGCGCAGGCGGAGCCGGCACAGGGAGGACCAGCTACATCTGTGGGCCGCGGCGGCGGCGGCCAAGCCCGGTAACATCCTGGCGGGGCAAAGGCCCCCACTCGGACACCGCCTGCTACCTCCGCGCCGCCGCCGAAACCAACTGACTCCATAGACCGGACACTACCGAACACCGACGCCTGCGCCGCCGCAGGCGGCCTTAGCGAACTCGGAAATGGTAACATATTTTAAAGACCTGGCCGAGGAGGCAGCGGAAATGACGTACGCGCGGAGCGCGAATCGCGAGACCTTGCCCCGGACCAGCTTGGGAGGGCGTGGCTGCGCAGAAAGTTTGGCGTGTTCCCCTTGTCTTAATGCGCTACTACTTCTGCACCTTGCTTGGGTATCTACAAGTTAATTGTTTGCTTCTTAACCGCCAGGAAAGCCTTGGGAGAAGTGACAGCCGTTGAGTGCTCTGCCTATTTTTCTTTTTTCTGGGCGATGGTGTTGGAAATGGGAGGTAAGGTGGGAAGGAAGGACAGTGGCCTTCTGAGCCTCTCCCTCTCCAGAGCCTTTCTGGATAAGCCCAAGCCTAGGCTAATTTGTCCTCAGTGCCCTCGGAACCTGGAACACAGTACATCACAACAGCGTTGTGTAGCCATTACCGTGAAGGCAAGTACCCACAGAATCAGTTAACTGGCCCTAGTAACGTTTGAACCTCGGATTCCTGTCTGTAATATACAATACTAAGACTTATACGTTCAGGATTTGTCTGGGTAAAAGCAGATGTGCAGACATGCAAACAGGAGTCAGTCTGGCCCCAGGGAGAAAGAGACGAGAACAATATTCACCAAGCATTAACTGTGTTGGTTATCTGACATGCTCATTCAGGTCTTAGCTCAAACTGCAATGAGGCCTGCCTTGACCACCCTAGCTATTGTAGGGGAGCAAAATTTGCCACCCCAAAATGGGTTTCTTTGGCAAGAGAATTAATTTAGGCTGATTTTTTTTTTTAAGGGCCAAAAGACTCATCACCTTTGACCTTTCCCCTGCCTAAAAGAATATAGATAGAGAATCTGTTCCAAGAAGGCAGCTATCACCATAGATAACTGTAGTACAAACTAGGTTTGTAGACAGGGAGGAACCTAGCAAAGTCGGCTTGTTAAAATTCCTCTCTGGACTATTGTCTCTGTGGGCCCAGCAAACATTTGTTTACCAAACATTTGCTTTTTTGTCTCCTTGCCAGTTGCCTTCCTCCCCTTGGAAGTCCCGAACTACTACCCCCAGCATCCTCTTTTTTCTTTAGCTGAAGATGGTATTCAGGGTGAGGGTTTTGGCCGTTTTGGAGAGTTAGTCAGTTTTCCTGGGTCTCTCCCATGTATACATGTTATTAAACTTTTGTTTGATTTTCTCCTGTTAATCTGTCTCGTATTAATTTAATTCTTAGACCAGCTAGTGTAACAGGGAAGAGCCAATTTTGACTCCATGTTGGATCTGTTTCTTTGACTTTAGCCTTTGCTTTTCGTTGCTTTTGTTATTAAAATCGTACATGATGGCCTGCCTCAGGGAACCTTACCCACCTGTGAATGGCTGCAAGAAAGAAGAAATTAACACATCCCCTCCCCGAGGCTGGCCATTCCAGGAGAAGTTTTGCAAGACTGATGGCCCTT
Organism: Balaenoptera acutorostrata; assembly: GCF_949987535.1. Lineage (NCBI taxonomy): Eukaryota > Metazoa > Chordata > Mammalia > Artiodactyla > Balaenopteridae > Balaenoptera > Balaenoptera acutorostrata. Next base: position 76,872,379 of record NC_080068.1, read on the forward strand.
TTTACTTTACTTCCTTCCCACCTCTCCCTCTCTATTCTGCCTTTTTACTTTACTTCCCTCTCTGACTCTATAAAAGAAACTGACATCCAGATGCCATAAGGTGGTTATTTTGAGGCACTAGTCTGCCATCTTCTCCGTCTGCCAGCTTTCCGAATAAAGTCGTGTTCCTTGCTTCAACACCTCATCTCTGATTTATTGGCCTGTCGTGCGGCGAGCAGAGAGCGAGCTTGGACTCGGTAACACTAGAACTTAGAAGGGTAGAGGAAAATTTCTTCCTCCCCGACGCTATAGTAGGCCTGTTTATTCTCTACCCTGTTGCCCTGTATACTCTTCTTCAAAATGTCTATAGATATTTGAAATTATATATGTATTTATTTTTTTATTTTCTGTCTCAATAAAAAATAAGCATCATGATGCTGGAATCTTGTGTTTTGCACACTGCTGTTTTACAGGGGATAAAACAGTGCCTGACACAAATAAATTAATCGAATGGAATGCATGGTGGTTTGTTTTAAAATTAATGAGTCATTTAACTGTAGTATTACTGTTGTCGAACCCAAGTTTGTGTGTCCGATGCACAAAGAGGCCAAGCAAACCAAGACGTAGGAGTTTGGAGCAGAGAAAGGTTTATTGCAGGGCCAAGCAAAGCCCAAACTCCCTGAAGGTTTTCAGGGAAGAGTTTCTATGGGCAAAATTCAGATGAAGGTCTGCAGGGTGTGTGACCTTCCTCTGGTTGGTAGTGAGGTAGCAGGTTGAGATTTCAAGAATCTCAATCATCAACCTTCTGGTTCCAACCAGTCTGGGGTCCACATGGTTTGTGCTCAACCTGAAGTTACCATACTCCGCCTGGGTGGGGAGCCTTAGTTCCTGTAGAAGAACTCAGAGATATATTGTTATGTATATCTACTGAGGAGGAACCAGGACCCTGCTTTATTGTTGCATTATTGTTTCTTGACTGCTCCTCCTTTGTTTCTGCATTCCCTCACTTCCCTAATTAGTAACTGTTTGAATCTGCCCTTCCTAACTCGGAGAGGGTCTGGGAGGCTGTAGCCTTTTTCCTATAAGTAAGAAACGGGGACATGGAAAGGCCCCACAGGGTCCTGCTCAGTTTCACTACAAAATAACTAATTCAACGGGAAATAAATTAGTATGTTCCCAATTTTAAGAGAATCAACACAGTCTTTTATGCTGATTGAGAAAGTACAACCAGATTAGTGAGGTCATAGTGATTAAATTATCACAAGAATGGAAAGCAATTTAACTTCCTATGACAAACATAGATTAAAACATTAAGTGGTTAAACATTAAAAAAAATGCTGTTCCTGGGCTTCCCTGGTGGCGCAGTGGTTAAGAATCTGCCTGCCAATGCAGGGGACACGGGTTCGAGCCCTGGTCTGGGAAGATCCCACATGCCGCGGAGCAACTGGGCCCGTGAGCCACAATTACTGAGCCTGTGCGTCTGGAGCCTGTGCTCCGCAACAAGAGAGGCCGCGATAGTGAGAGGCCCGCGCACCGCGATGAAGAGTGGCCCCCGCTTGCCGCAACTAGAGAAAGCCCTCGCACAGAAACGAAGACCCAACACAGCCATAAATAAATAAATAAATTTATTTAAAAAAAAAAATGCTGTTCCTTAAATATTTATAACCTCAAGATTACTGAAAAATCTGAATATTACTGGAAAGTTCTTATCCTTTCCTTATAAGTAGATTTTAGCAGAAATCCAGCTGTATGATATAAAATACATAAAGGCTTAACTTCGATTTTATGGTAACTATATGTTGCATTAGCCTTTACTATATTGCTAACTTAAATGCTTTGGATTCTTAAAGTTGGCCCCTAGTTTCAACTATCATTTTAATCAAGACTGGTCAAAACTGCATAGGATTTACTTTTATGTACAATAGGATTTTAATTTTTGTTTATATGTATTTTCTAATAATTCTTAGAGGAATATTCATTCCTTTTGTGATAAGAAACATTTTTTAAATACATTTTTTTGCAGGGTTGTTAAAATAATTTTAATAACAGCTGTGTGATGTGAAGAACATAATGCTGGTGTATAGCACAATTTCACCATGTGCTAGTTTTTTCCTACCCTCCTTTCCCCTGATATAGCTGGGCAATATGCCATAGTAATATAGCATTGTATAACTTGACTTAGACACTGTATTAATTTTAATAAACCTCTAGAAGACTTGCCAAAAGTTTCAAGAATAAAGTGAATCATGCTGTGTTATCTTTTTTAACCCTCACAATGCTGTATCACATAATAAGTTCTCCATGGACTTGTATTAAAATACTTCTGCACTTGTCTTGGTATTTACACCTATATTGTCATCATATATTTGTCTTGCTGGATAGGCTCCAAAATTTCCCCAAGTGCTGAAAATTGAGGCAATGTTTTAAGCAGTTAGGGTCGGGGAGCCCCTGGAAAAAGAGAATCAGGAATGGTTTTCTTGACATAAGAGATGACATTTTTGGCCTAAGCCACGGTGTGCTCTAAGCCTGGTCACAATGTTTGACCTTAAACAGGTCTTAGTAATTAATGATCTCAAGGGAATGCAGAAACAAAAGAAAAGCAGTCAAAAAACAATAGTCCAGTGATAGGGCTTCCCTGGTGGCGCAGTGGTTGAGAATCTGCCTGCTAATGCAGGGGACACGGGTTCGAGCCCTGATCTGGGAAGATCCCACATGCCGCGGAGCAACTGGGCCCGTGAGCCACAATTACTGAGCCTGCGCGTCTGGAGCCTGTGCTCCGCAACAAGAGAGGCCGCGATAGTGAGAGGCCCGCACACCGCGATGAAGAGTGGCTCCCGCTTGCCGCAACTAGAGAAAGCCCTCGCATAGAAACGAAGACCCAACACAGCCATAAATAAATAAGTAAATAAATTTTAAAAAAATTAAAAAAACAAAAAACAAAAAAACAATAGTCCAGTGATAAAACAGAGTCCTAGTTTCTCCTCAAGGGATATATATAACAATCTGATACTTATCTTTGAGTTCTGTAGGCACTAAGGCCTCACCTAGGTGGAGGATGGAATGATGATGAACTTTCCTGACCCTCGTGACTTCAATCAACTAAAGTTTGGACTCTGTCAACCTTTGCCCCAATTCTATACTGAATTCTCCTCTGCTCAAGCCCCTTCATGAACATGCATGTACCCTTAGCTAAAAAATTCCCCAATTTTGCTGTTCAGGGAGACACTGCTTTGGAAAGGATCCTCAGTGTTCTCCTTACTTGCTGCAAGTAATAAATCCTTCCTTCTCCCCCTCTTTGGCTTGGTTGTGTCTCTTGGATGGACACCCACCAAGAAGCAAACCCAGTTTTCAGGTACTGAAACAGAAGGGAAGGGGGCAGGGCACAACTTTTAAAAGAATGACATAGCCCGACGACACGACATAAAGTGATTAGAACCAAATAGGTCCAAGATGGCAGACAAGTTGATTTCCACTAGACCTTGAGCCTCAGTATACAGACGCTCATTGTAACACACCCACAGGCGCCATGACAGTTCCAAGGCCAACCATAAAGGTCAAAAAGTAGGCGGTGGCCCAATTCCTGGAAATCCCCACCCCTTCCCCAAAATAGCTGGAATACTCCTCCCACTCATTAGCCTATGCAATTACCCACCCTTATAAAAACTGACAATCCCATACCCTGGTGCTGCTTTCACCTTCTGAGATGGCCCACACTCTGTCTGTGGAGTGTGTTTCTCTCTAAATAAATCCACTTCTTACCTATCACTTTGTCTCTCACTAAATTCTTCCTGCGATGAGACATCAAGAACCTGAGCATCATTAAGTCCTGAGACCAGGTATGCGATCTCAGTTAAAAGATCATGGGTTCAAGTCCCAATCTGGGTTTTGGCTGGGTTTGAGTCCCTGCCCGTGGGTTCAAGTCCCAATCTGAGTTGTATGGTTTCAGTAACAGCATCAGTTTTAGAGTTCCTTAGGGGAATTTCCACTGACCCTAAATTCTTTGAGAAATCTCATCCTTCCTTTACTTTAATGCTCAAATTGAGACACATTCAGCAGGTGCCTATATGTACTAAACAGGTAAGCATCATGGAGCTTATTTTCTACTGGAGGAGACAGAAAATTTAAGAATAAACACATATAATTTCAAATAGTGATAGTAGTAGTAGCAATATTGATCATTTACTAATTGCCACACCCTCTATTTGCATTATCTCATTCATAACACCTTAGCAAGTTATAGATGAGGAAACTAAGGCACATCTCTCTCTTAACTACCAAACTTTACTTTCTAAGCCAGTGGGTTTTGTCCTTTGGAAGAAAATATAAGGTCTTTTGCTGTTTTCTGAACATTAGGTCAAGAGAGAGCATTTCCCCAGATTTTATATCCCATTTTTTTGTGTGAGCAACATGATATTAATTTGTCTGTTTCATGAGAATTTTTGATATAAATAGATGCCTAAATATAGGGAATACTAAGTCAGATAGATGGAACTAGAAGTAGGAAAATGGGAAGTGTCATTTGATTATTATCATTAACCACAACTCCTGCAACATTTTCCATTAACTCTGAAGAAGTTCCACATCTTACAGAAATTCCACATCTTACAGCTTCTATAGTTGAGCTGACTATTCCCTGGTTTCATCCTGTCTATAGCGTTGGGAAAATAGTGATTCTGATCATGAGACCAACTTAACTGTTTATCTGGAAAACTTAGATAATCCATTACAAGATAAAGTCAGTGGCTTTATCCTGAGGCTTACTGAGAACACAAATTTAATTTTGAACACGGATATATTTGTTGGTGTCATGATGTTTTTCCCTGTGAAGTTGAGAAAGGAGGGAGTTTGCCTATCTGAACACTTCAAAAAGAAAATGACCACACCAAGGGTGTCATTGCCTGCTATACAACCAAGGTCAGAAGCAATGGGGGTCTGCACAGACACACGTTGCGTGTATAGGCAAACCTCCTGTGCCAAAGCACAGGAAGTGAAATGTTGAATTGACATAGTTTCTGACCAGTTTGCTAACTTTCATCTCCATTTTTCAGAGAAGGTGACTGATTTTCCCAAGATCACTCAGCAAGGATGTGCTAGAACCTGGAGTCAGACTCAGGCCCTCCGACTCCAAGTCTGTGTTATACACTTCAGTGAAGGTGGTGGAGGGACAGAGGTTTATGGGTTTTCCCCCAGCATTATTCTATGAAGTTACTTGTGGGTTTTTTTTTTTTCTCAATTATTTGTGAAATAACCATAGAGTACTCCACTACCATTAAACTTAGGTTCACTCTTTGCCACTTCCATGCAAGAATAAAATGTCTTCTTGGGTGTCTTCAAGAAGAGGAGACATATCTCCATCGCCATTTGGATGTTTGCTTAGCCACCAAGCTTACTGACCTGTCCCAATGCTATGAATTTGGAGGAAACTTTTGAGCATTGAAGGGAGATGGTACAGCGACTAGAAAGAATTTCTGTGATATGTAGACTATGGGTCCCGTCTGATCCTACAGACCTCAGAGTTGGAATCACTGAGAGTAAATGAGATTGAGGCCTGCAGACTTGCCATGGAACACAACATGGGGCAAGAGGTATGTATGTTTCAGATGAATGTAGCTCACCGCTGCCAGCTGGGAGTGAGCTGACAGATACAGCAAGTCTTGCAAGGAGCTACCAAAGAATAGGGGCCTCTTGGGATCGAGTTTCTCCCCAGTGGGGCCTTTTGGGATCCCCATTCATCCTGACAGTGAGCAAGATAAGCCACACTGACCTACATAAAGGGGACAGCAACCTTACCACAGTTAGGCAATACTTAAGGTATTGCCCTTTAGTCTTCTTGACCTCCTGACCCCACCATCAGAAGAGCAAGCAGGCTTTCCCCTTAAATGTTACATGACTTTTGGTTACATTCCTAAAAGGCTCTCTCAGCCTCTAGGATATTTTCCCTCTCATTTAGGAAACTACTTGCTCTGTCCCCAGCATTCCACTCAATTTCCTCATCCACCACCTCCTCCCATCTTTCACAATTCTGCCCCTCCAGCCTTACCAGCCTGCCCGCCCCAGCTCAGTCCCGTGTTCTCCCGCCTAACCACATCATGCTGGCTTTGCAGCAGTCATTCTCAACCAGTGGCAACTTTTGGCAATGTCTAGAGACATTTTGGTTGTTACAACTGGTAACTACTGGCATCTAGTGGGTAGAGGTCAAAGATGCTGCTAAACATCCTACAATAAGCAGGGTAGCCTGTCACAACAAAGAATTAGACTCCTCGAAATGTCAACAGAGCTGCTGTTGAAAAACTCTACTTCTGCGTCACAATTCAAAATTACATATTAAAGGCAATGCCCACCAGCTTCTACCAAATGTGCGTGTGTGTGTGTGTGTATTTTCTTTTCTACAAAGATGTCCTTTTTCTTTTTTTTAATTTATTTATTTTTATTTATTTATTTTTGGCTGTGTTGGGTCTTCATTGCTGCATGCGGGCTTTCTCTAGTTGCAGCGAGCGGGGGCTACTCTTCGTTGCGGTGCATGGGTTTCTCATTGCGGTGGCTTCTCTTGTTACGGAGCACGGGCTCTAGGCGGGCAGGCTTCAGTAGTTGTGGCGCGTGGGCTCAGTAGTTGTGGCTCACGGACTTAGTTGCTCCGCGGCACGTGGGATCTTCCCAGACCAGGGCTCAAACCCTGGTCCCCCGCATTGGCAGGCGGATTCTTAACCACTGCGCCACCAGGGAAGCCCCTGTGTGTGTATTTTTTTAACTCCTAAATCCTCACATATGCATCTTGATACTGACAGGTTTTCCCATCCACCAGCTCTGTCCATGTCTGAAGCCACTTCCCCATTTCAGCATCACTGGTGGGAATTAGGGAGAGAGGAATAGGGAGTACTCCTCATCTTCTTGCCTCCAATATCTATGCAAGTGGGGATGGGAAGGTAAAAAGATACACGGGACTAGATTCTTGCTCTGTTTTATTCTCAGCCTCTGTGAACGCATCCTCCAAATATTTCAGCAGCGTGGGCATGCTTCATTACAGCTGCTTTGTTCCCATCAACTTCACTCCACTATCTCCTAACACCTCCAACATTTGTTCTTTCGTCTTTCAGTAGCTTGCTGGAAATACTTTTGCGTGACATCAATCTATATATATCAGATTTCTGTGAAATTTGACACTGATTATTTGATCTTTCTAAAAATATCCAGGCCTTTATTTTTAGCCTTTTTTTTAAAAGAGGTTGGATTGAGTCAATTCTGGTATTAATTTTGGCTATGCCATATTTACTTCTGGACACAGCAGTTATAGAGAAACTGAAATGGGAAGAAAAGGATCCTGTCCCTGCCCTGTTTCCTGGTTAAGAAAGAGCCGACTTTGAAGAAGGGAAGCCAAAGCATGGTTTGTAACAAGCTGAAAATATGCCCTTGAGAGCTGAAGCCTAAACTGTGCCCATGAAATGGTAAATAAGCTTGACCCTGGCTTTGGCTTATTTACAATAAGAAAAAAATCAATTGAAGAATTTCACATTCCTCTTTATACTTAAACAGAAGTAGACCATAAAGAGCCACTACACTTTCTAAAGAATTAGGACAAATGGAAGAATTTAATAAATAGAAAAGAATTAAACAAACAAAAGCAAAATTTAAAGACTGCAGCAAAACATTAAAAAAAAAGTTTGTTTTTTTTTTTAAAGCTGAAAACATTTTAGATGACTTCCTTGGCAGTCCAGTGGTTAAGACTCCGTGCTTCTACGGCAGGGGGCGCCGGTTCCATCCCCGGTCCGGGAACTAAGATCCCGCATGCCGCTCGGCTCCGCCAAAAAAAAATTGAGAAAATGTCAAAAGAATAATTACTAAACCCACATGGTTGTGACAGATGTTACAGTCAGAGGCCATAGTACAAAAAATAATTATTCATTAATTTGCACTGTAGCATCTGCTACATGTTATTTCAGCAACTGAATTGTGCAGAAATGACAGTGAATTCTAAACTTAAATATATAATAATTTAGCAGAGTCATTCCTGCTTTCAAAAAAAAAGGAAAAGGAAAGAAAAATTAAAGGTTATCGAAAAAGTGGTTATGTGGTGTCAAGACCAGTCGTAGAATCTAATATACCATTTGAACTGGGCAACAGGCTGCTCACCGACCTTGCTGCTGGATACTGTGGATTTCATGGTAATAGGCAAGACGCTCTGAGATGGCCCAATATCTTACACCCCTGCTGTTTTTTTGATAATGGGCTCACACTCTTATTCCTCTTCCATAAGTGAAGCATCACGTTGTTTACTCACTCCACCCCCCAGCCAAGGAATACAAGTCCATGATGAAACTGAGGCAATGGGTTTTGGCTGTTAGTTACCAGCATGTCAAATGAGAAAATATGCAACTGATAAAGCTTAGAAGCAAGGTCAGGAATAAAGAAAAGTAAATTTGAAAGCAGACAGATTGTTTAACAGTTGCTATTGGAAACAAATTCTGGATTAAACAAAGTTTTTAAAATTAAATTTAGGCCTCTTGACCTGGAATTTTTTTTCGAATGATAGAACTCAGTGCCAGTGAAGGACATTTATATTTTGTGGCTGCCCAGCATATTTTGAACACACTTCCAATATCTGGAGAATCTCCCACCTTGTGGGTTTACCTACCTCCCCAAGGTGGAAGGCTGGCACTTGCTTTCCCAGGCTCCTTTCCAGCTAGGGCCCACAGATGTGACAGAGGCTCCAACCAACCATCAGAAATCTGTGAGAGGCCTCAATTTGCAAGAAAATAATGGGAAGAACATGGCATCTCATGGAACACGTTTTGACGAGGGAAGAGATGTGAGGCAGAAATACACAAATTCAGAGGCAGTAGGGACAGAAGTCCAGGGGCGTGTCCCAGCAATAGTGACGACCGTGTCAATGGAAACTGAAATAGGAAGCTGCATCGTTCCTGGTTATAGAGCTTCCAAGCCTGAGTCTCCCCTCCTTTTAAAAAATGCTGTTAGCTGCCCAATATCCTTTCAAAAAAATCCTCTTCTGTTTAACTAACTGGGGTGGATTTTGTTCAAATTTTTATGTTAAAGTCCTACTCCCAATGTGACTGTATTTGGAGACAGGACCTTTAGGAGGGGATTAAGGTTAAATGAGGTCATAAGGGTAGGGCCCTAAGCCAATAGGTGGCTTTATAAGAGGAGGAAGAGAGAAATAGCCTTCTCTGTCTCCCTCCAAGTACACACATCAAAGAAAGGCCACCTGACCATACAGTGAGATGGTGGCTACCAAGAGGCCTCAGAATGAAGTCTACTTTGCTGGCACCTTGACCTTGGAATTCCCAACCTGCAGAACTGTGAGAAAATAAATTTCTGTTGTTTAAGTCACCTAGTTTGTGATATTTTGTTATGGCATCCTGAGCAGACTAATACACCATATAATGGAAGAGAAAGGTGGTTTACTCTATAATAAAGCAGTCTTAATGTTGGTCAATTTAACATACACACAAAATCCTAAAGGATGTTCAATCGCAGCTTCATTTTCAGGCCATGCAATCCAAACAACACAAAGTCCACAAGTACACAAGCCAGTGGAGTGTTTTCATCAGTTCAACTTGCCCCTAAGCTCCATTCACAGCCATGGAGTCTTAGTCCCAGACTCTTGGGGACCAGCATGTGGTAACACCAAGGTCACCAGAGAATCTTTGACAATCTCCTTCATACCTTCCATATCTGTGTTGTTGAATACACTAACCGGTAGTCATATGTGGAGAGTGAGCCTTTGATATATGGCTAGTCTGAATTGAGATGTGCTGTAAGAATAAAATATATATTGAAGGCTTAATATGAAAAAAAGAATGTAAAATTATTAATAATTAATAACTGTTGATAATGTTTTAGATATAGTGGGTTAAATAAAACATATTACAAAAATTAATTTCACCTGTTTCTTTTTACTGTTTTAATATGCTACTAGAACATTTATTTTATTATTATTATTTTTTAAATATTTATTTATTTAGGCTGCACCCCGTCTTAGTTGTGGCATGCGGGATCTTCATTGTGGCATGCAGGATCTTTAGTTGTGGCAGGCGAACTCTTAGTTGTGGCATGTATGTGGGATCTAGTTCCCTGACCAGGGATCGAACCCAGGCCCCCGGCATTGGGAGCAGGAAGTCTCAGCCACTGGACCACCACGGAATTCCCAACTACTAGAACATTTTAAATTATATATGTGGCTTGCATGTGTGCCTTGCATTATACTCCTATTGGACAGTGCCGCTCCATACACACATGCAGTCTCTTGGCTGCGTTGGGTCTTTGTTGCTGCGCGTGGGCTTTCTCTAGTTGCAGCGAGCGGGGGCCACTCTTCGTTGCAGTGCGTGGGCTTCTCATGGTGGTGTCTTCTCTTGTTGCAGAGCACAGGCTCTAGGCGCGCAGACTTCAGTAGTTGCAGCACGCAGGCTCAGTAGTTGTGGCTCACGGGCTCTAGAGCACAGACTCAGTAGTTGTGGTGCACAGGCTTAGTTGCTCCGTGACATGTGGGATCTTCCCAGACCAGGGCTCGAACCCGAGTCCCCTGCATTGGCAGGTGGATTCTTAACCACTGCGCCACCAGGGAAGTCCCTTAGTCCTTTTGATACATTCACTCTTTCCTTAAAGGCTCAGCTCCAGTTTTTCCTGGGTCTTGCCTTCAAAGGACGTTGTCAGTCTTTCTCTGCTCCAAGTGGTTCTGCTTTTGATAGTGATCAGGTTTCAAAACTTGAGTATGCTTGAGGTGGGGGGGTAGTCCTCACGGGGGCAGATTCCCAGATAAAATATCTACTGCAATTAGATCTTTCCTCATTCCACTGATACTTGTTCTCCTTCACTGCCTTAGGTAACATTTTAAAAACACTCTTCTACAGAAGAAAAAAAAATGATGAACTTTATTTGGGGAAATAAACTAACAACAAAAACACAAAAAACAAAAAACCTTAACCCTTCTATTAATGTAGGCTTTAGAATTCAACATTCTAGAAAAATGGAAGGAAGTGGTAGGGAAGAAAACCCAGTCAGTCCTGTCGTACATACATTAGTGATCTGGATCCTATATTACTCTCTGTTCTTCAAAAGTGGTTAAATGGATTACCCAAGGTCATAGGCCTGTATGAAGTAGTTAGTACTAAAACCTGGGTTCTGAGCTTTATTCTGTTCTCTTACCATTATATCACAATATCATGTAATCTCCAAAATTTAGTGACAATTCAAAATTTTACAGTACCTGGGTAGGGGAGAAAATGGGAGGCGGTCATTGTTACAAACATCAATTATTACTAAACAGTACCTGGAAAATAATTATAGTTATTTTCTGACTATTTGGGATATAAATAAGTGGGAAATTATGTTAACAACTATTCAATTTATTCAATATAGCACTCCACAGAATTGTCCTAAATTATAGATGACGACAATGACAGCCACAATGTTTTGAGCCCTTTATGTGAAGTACTATGCTAAACACTCTATATGCTTGAGCTCATTTTATCATTTCACAATGGATAGGATATTATTATCCCCATTTTACAGGAGAAACAGAGATCACACAGCTAAGAAGTGACTGAAACCAGATCTGTCCGATCTCAGAGCCCTACATCCTGGCCGTGCTCTACTGCTTTCCAGTGATCTTATCTCTGCTACTTCCTATGTGTCTCAGGTCATACCCATATCTAAAGAAAATAGAATTGTAATTCTGGGCATCATTCTCTGCACATTAACAGATAAATTTAGTTTCGAGCATTTCTTAGACTATTTTTGCATCCTTCTTAAGAATTCATTTGGGATCGTTTAGAAAGAGCATGTTTTGGAGAGGACTTTCAATCATTTACTGATTTTGAAGAAGTACTTCTGGAGAGAACTCTTACAATTACAGAGGCTGATCTGACTTTGCCAAGTAATAGCACTTTTGCTTTCTGTCCCTTGCATAAACTTTTATGTCCCTGGAATTGTGAGAGTTAAAAAAAAAAAAAATCCACCAGTCAACATAAGGCTTTGTACTTTAATAAGGGAAAAAGAACAACATTCTCTTAAAGGATCCAGAGTTTCTTTTTTGCCCTGAAAGGTGCTGACTTAAAACATGGCAATATAAATTTTAATCAACACTGACTCATCAAGTAGGACTTTGAAGGAAGTTCTTTAAATTCCAGGAGTCCAGAATCTCCTAAGGTAAAATGAGAAGCATAATATAAAATGTAGCTATTTGTACAAAACTTCACAGTGTACAAATATGTTCACCTCAAACAATCCACAAAATAATTCTCTACTGGCCATATTATACAAATGAGGAAACTGAGGCCCAAGGAAATTAAAGGAATGTCTGTCAAGATTGGAACCACCGTGTGTGGACTTTTTGACCTTTCTCCTGATGTTGTATGTATTTGTAACTCCTTGATTATGTTTTAACATGTGAGCTAGTATGTCACCTGAATCCATCACCAAAAAGAAAACCAGAGACATCCTGAATAAAAAAGAGCCCAGAATATGTGGCAAAGCCTTTATTTACTTTTCCCATGGAGTCTTTTATCCTATCATAGCACAGATTCTACCTCTCCACCATCACTTTCCCTCTCTGTTCATCCCTTCTCCCAGATCTTTCGCTATCTCCTGCCTCCCATTATCTTGGACTGGCAATAAAGGAGCCTTTAGTTTCCATCTATCTGGGAAGGAGGCTTTGGGTTCTTCAGATTTTTCAGAATGCAACACCACCAAAGGAACCTTTTTTTCATTTTTCTCTTGTTAATGCTGACTAGTTCTCAAATCAACCTAAAAAAATCATATTAAGCAGGAAAAAAAATTCCCCCCCTCACACACACCTTAAAATTTAGCAACCCCAAAATGGCAAAATGTAAAGAATTTTCAGAATGAGTGAATACACACAGGTAATCTATTCCAGCTCCTGGTAAACTTAGGGTAAGGGGTGGGAGCCAGAACAGGACACTGAAGGCAGGAGGTAAAGAAGAGGCCCCACCCAAGGAGGGGAATCTAACAGAAGTTTGCATAACAAACAACTGCATTTGAAGTCTAGAGACAGCTAGGAAAGTTGCCTTTTTCTACCTTGGTGCCAGGTGGAGGGAAGAAAAATTTTCCCTAAGAATTCATAACCACAAGCCAGTATTCATAACATTTGTGCCCTAAATTTACACTTCCTGTGTGGGGAAAAAAAACCTAGAGCTAAGAATTGAGTTTAAAGTGGTCCCACTGTGTTATGCCCCAAGGCACCTGGCAGAAGCAAATTTAAATCCTTTTAACCCAAAACGTTGTTGCATGCTCGAATTTCTAAAGTTTAATGGGGGAAAAAAAAAAGGCAGCAAGTGTGTATAAATTCCAAAATGGTAGAGTGGGAAAAATAGGTTGAAAAAAAAAAATCTAAGGGAAAAACCACACAAACAAAGACACAAGCAAGAAAGGAGGCAAAAAGAAACAGAAAAGGCAGAACAAATAGCACAAAATAAGACTCTAGAAATAAACCCACATATGTCAGTAATAACAGTAATTATAAGTGGACTAAACTATGCAGTTAAAAAACAAAGTTATCGAACCATTTTTAAAAGTTTAGCTATATATTATTGCTAGTCAAGTTTCAGTCAGGGAAGCAGAACTTTGTGTTATGAGACAAGGAATTTATATTGAAAGTAGATTTTATACAATTGTGGGAGGAGGTGGAGACCTCAATATCCAGAAAGGGGAGATAGATAATCAAAGATACTGACTAGTATATCCCATCTATCACGAAGTGGATATGGAATAGGAATTTGTGGAGAGTTCTATGGGAAGTTATTGCCCCTGTGAGTCTACCATCTCTCGGTCCACAGCCAAGCAGTGGAGGCCGACCTGGAGCAGCCTTCAGGAGGAAGAGCTGTAAGACGCACAAAGAGAAAAACAGGCTGGACCCTGCTGGGCATCTGTTGCAGTTACTCATCACCCTGTCTACAAACCTTCAAAGTAAAGGCCACTCCTTCACATCTACCTGTCAATTCTCACACAAATTCCTTTTGGGAGCCAAGTCTAACCCAGAAAAGGAAATTCTGGGAAAATGTAGTTCCCAGCTTGATTGAGCTGACAATAGAACAATCCAGAATAACTGTTTATAAGAGACACATCTAAAGCATAAAGAACAGGAGTGGGAAAAGACACATCAGGCAAAAACTAAGCAAAAGAAACCTGGTGTACTTGATTAAAATCAAACAAAACAGATTTTAAAGCAAAAGTCGTTTTCTAGAGTTAGAGGGCCATGATATAAAACGTTCAACTGGAAGATAAAATTCTAAAGTTACCTACACCTAATAATATAGCCTTAAGATACATAAGGCAAAAATTGAGAGGATTACCAGGAGAAATTGACAAATTTGTTATCATAGTGAGAGACTCTGACATACCTTTCTGAATAATAGTAAAAGCAGATGAGAAGAAAGAATATACGAGATTTGAACAACACTAATAAAAAGTGTAAAGGAAAAACAGTGTGCTGTGAAAGAGAAGCTGGGGAGGTATTAGGCATCATTTTAGATTAGAGGTTAAGGTTTTGCCAGGTGGATACAGCAGGACCATGGGGCAAGTGTTGAGGACACTGCCAAAAGAAAGGTTCAAATGATGTCAAGGTGCTTGGAGAAAAGGGAAATAAAGACAAGGATAAGGTGAGGAAGAGGGAAAAAGTAGGACTGCCTATGAAATGATGTTTCGCCCATTGGCTTTCCAAGTGTGCTGCTGGGCTTTTCACCTAAGCTGAGCTCTAGGCTTAGAGAGAAGTTCTTTCTTCTGGATTTGTCTTTCTGTGTCTCAGAGTATAGAGAGGAAAGGTGTCATCGAGTCACTCAACTAAGCCTTAGGCCACAGGGGCCTGAGGATCTCTCCTTACTTAAGAGGTGCCTACTCTCCTTTCCCTTCCCCTCCCCTCTCTGGTCAAAATTGAGAATTATTGGCAAGAGAGTATGAAGAAGATTGAAGCATTATAGGGTTCAAACCTAGGTATTTTCTCTCACAAAAGACATCTGAGTTGGGACAAGGCCTGTGACAAGGATGGAGCACAAAGGAAAGAGATAGAGAAGATCTTTAAGCCTGTTTTCGTCAGCAAAAGGAATGAGTCCTTGGGGTTAATGTAATCCAGCCCAACTCACCAGGCCCTGAAACCAAAAGGGTCTAGTACAGAACCCGTTACTATTAACAGCGTGAACTGGCCCAGGAAGAGACCACAAGCTGGTGGCCGATAGCTAGAGTGGGTCCACAGTGTGAGACTGGCAGTGCTTAGAACATTGTCTTACCTTGAACTTGAATGTCTTTAGGGGAACCTTCTGTCTCAGTTCAGTCTTCCCACTGCTCCTGACACTCCTGTCACAGGCCAATTCCTATTCTCGTTAGGAAACCTAAATACACTGGTGTTTGTGGCATTATCCCTTCAGTTTATTTTCCTTGGGTAACAGTAAATACTGAGCTGAAAACCTGGGATCCTGGCCATCTGTTTCTTTTTAAGAGCCTTGATCAACCTCAATAGCAACAATAAAAACCAAAACCAAACAAAAAATCCTCAAAAGATTCTACGTGACTTTGCACTGTGATTTACAACCAGATTTACTAAGTGGTTCATTACAACCCAAATTAATTTTGCATTTTTCAAAGGGCTTTTTTATATTCCATTTAATGGTAAGAATAAACAGTGAAAATATAGGGGATGGGCTACACACAATCTTAACTAAAAGATTATACGGAAATGACACTAAAATAACTAACCAGTGTTAAGTTCTACTGATGTCTGTGAGTGATACGTATTATTTCAAGGTTAAAAAAAAAGGGTATTTGGTGTAATTAATATGCAATACTTTTTTCTTGGCATGGTAGTTAGGAGATCCATTTATAAGAGAATCCTATGACAACCAAAAACAGTTCACTTATAGGAGAAGAGTATCTACCTCCTCTTATCCTTGCTCAAAACTTTGAAGACATGTAAGAGTGTCCAAGATGACCTCCTTAAGGTCGGACAAACAGCACATGTATGAGGCATCTCCTAAGTATCGAATCATTTATTCTATAAATTTTTGTTTTATTTAAAAATATATATTTATTTACTTTGGCTGCGCTGGGTTTAGTTGCGGCATGCAGGATCTTTAGTTGCGGCATGCTGACTTCTTAATTGTGGCATGTGGACTCTTTTTAGTTGCGGCATGCCTGCGGGATCTAGTTCCCTGACCAGGGATTGAACCTGGGCCCCCTGCATTGGGAGCGCAGAATCTTACCCACTGGACCACCAGGGAAGTCCCTATTCTACAAAATTTTAAAAAAGAAAGAACTAATCTTATGATACCCAAATTATGATGGTATCCCAAAGAACATCCATAAGCTGTCATAAGACTGTTTACTTAGACTATAAAAATGTGCACTCACTCAGTGAACGTGGGCTGAATGAGGGCTCTAATGATTTCCTTCACAAATTATCAGTCAGGAATTCCCGCTGACCTGTCTGTGGAAATTCGGTTTCTCAGTCATAAAACAGAGATAAAAAGTCTACTTGTTTCATAAATATAATGGAAAAATTCATTAGCTCACTTAGGCACCTTGGAAACAAAGAGTGATTATTAACCAATGAAAATGGTCTAAAAACTTTTTTTAACATTAAAAGGTAGAAATCATTAGTAAGAAGGCTTTTATATCCTTGATTGGATGTTTAATGTAAAAACCACTGGAAGTAAAATCAAAAGTCAAGCAATGTTTCTCTCCCTCCACCCCTTGCTCATGGCTTTTTATTACAGGCAAAATGAGAGCCAATAGAATTATTTTTCCAAAAACTTGCCACCAAGGGGCACTTTGCTTGTACTGCAATTAAAATGATTCTAACGTTTTAAAATTTGAGAATCTGATAACTACCATTATATAGAAAAGTGTAGGAATGATTTTATAAACTAACTTCAAAGTTGCTTGTGCATTTTATTATAGAAAGGTTAAAAGATATGGATGTTATCAAAAGCATTTCAGGGACTTCCCTGGTAGTCCAGTGGTTAAGCCTCCGTGCTCCCAACGCAGGGGGCCAGGGTTTGATCCCTGGTCAGGGAACTAGATCCCACATACCGCAGCTAACAGCCTGTACATGGCAGCGAAGATCTTGCATGCCGCAACAAAGATCTCGCATGCTGCAACTAAGACCCAGCACAGCCAAATAAATAAATAAATAAATAAATATTTAAAAAGGCATATCAGTACTATATAAATATGTATAGTTAATTATAGCTGCACAAAACCACTTTAGAGCAAGTATAATGAACATAAAAGTTCAAATGGAGTTGTAATAAACCTTACAGATTCTTGATTTTTTTAAGTTAATATTCTTTCTGTTAAGAAAAAAAAAGAAAGAAAAAAAGTCCTCTGGTAGGTTCTAATTATAAGGGTAAATGTTTAATTACTCACTTTGAAAGAATATTTTATTCCCAGCAATATATCCATATAACTAAAAATATCAGAGCCCAAATTATTTTTCTAAAAACTGTTCCAATATTTTTGTAAGAAATGTTCTGCTTTTATTTTGAAATTGAAGATCATCCTCAGGAAAGGAAAATATAAAGTTCATATTAAAAACATCAGTTCAAAATAAGTCTAATAATACAGTAGGCCCTAAAGGGAAGTTTTTAGCCTTTCAGACAAAGGGGTAAAAGGTAATTTCTAAATACCTCAAAAGATGAACTATATACTTTGTATATTACTAAATGGAACTGTAAAACATGAACGTGAGAATTCACAGTATCAAGGACCATTATTTCAGATCAGAGAAACCTGCATATACAACTGTATTTTTTATGAGTTAATGACAAAAAAAGATACCCATTTTATTCTGGATCACTTCAAGTTTCATTTCTTTGTCTTGAGGGTTTGTGGTTTGTTACTTAAATGAAATGGCCTATTACTCTTGGAAGTCTAGGAATAAATAATTGTAGAGCTCCAAATTTAAATAATTTAAATGAAAAAAATACTATAAACTACTCTTTTCTTTTTAAAGGCTATCTTTTTTTTTTTTTTTAAAGGCTATCATTTTTTAAAAATTGGGAATAAATTGACCTGAATTCCACTATTTAATTATTTGGAAATATCTATAGTTTTAAAGGCAATTTAATAAGAACAATGGTTCTAATGTTATTTATCTCCATCTTTGGTTAACAGCACTCCCTTCCTTTGAAGCACTGACCTAACCCCTCTCTGTTTCCGGTAAGACTGCCAAAGTCCCACACTCTCCATGTTTTCAAGGAAAAAATCCTTGGATACACTATCTCCTTTAGGAGGGAGAAAGTGAAGTGAGAAGGGAAAATCTTCCCTACCTCTTTCCCTAAAGGGTGGTGGTCTCTGTGTCTTTCTCTGAGGGCAGCAACACAGGGGAAAAAGTCTTCCTTTTACTGAAAAACACTAGAATTTTCCCTTTCCCTCATGTTATGCTTATTGTTATAAAACTGTGTTAAGCCTTTTTCATGTCAGAGCGTTACTGTTAGTCAATCACTTCTAGACACCCAGTCTAAAAGACCTATGTTAATTACTGTTAATTTTTTAATACTGATCTTAAAAAGGATCCTTATCTTTTAGAAACACAATGTAATTTTTACTTAGTGGTATAGAATAATGTGAATTATTTAAACTAGAAGAAAAAGTAAATAGAGGTGAAAGTAGACCGGGGTAGCCATGGTGGAGGATTTAATGAGGGCTGGGTGATAATAATATGGAGGTTCATCATACTATTCTATTTTTATGTATGTTCAAAACTCACCATAAGAAGTTTAAAAAAAACCAAACCTTTGTTGACAAATCGCCTGTTTAGACTGATAACTCTCGAGGATCTTGGCTGACTTTTTTTTTTTTAATGTTTATATTACTTTTATTAAATTTTATTTGCCTATAATGTATACATCAGTAGTATAATGCATGATGGAAAATTCATGATTTATAAAATGGTACATAATGAAATTACCCTCACCTTAGTCCCCAGGGTAGCTAACAAATCTATACACAGACATGCAACTATACATCTGCTTCTCTCTTAATTTTATATCTCAAAGATTTTTCCATGTCAGTACATCACAGAGCCTCCTCATTCTTTTGTATTGTACTCTGGATATGTTATTTACCTATGCCATTACTTAACCGTGTCCACTGAAAGGAAAACAAACACTATTTCTTCCTTTACTCACACTCATAATACTTAAGATGCCAGATGTGTGGGTTTTCCTACACCAAGCAATGCTGCGATATTCAGCAGACACCAATTGGGTGTCCTACAGTTCAGTTCAGTCTGACACTATCCATCTGATCCCACAAGTTACGGGCTCAGGCTCATGGTGCTGCCCCCACTTCAGACGCCAATTGCAAGTCCCAGGTTGTCACCTACCTACTCTTCTGACTGGCTGGCTATAAATCAGCATTCCTATAATCACCACCTCAGGTTTGATCCTTTGCTAGAACAGCTCACAGAACTCAGGGAAATGTGTTTACTGGTTTATCATACAATAAAGGATATAGATGAACAGCTAGATGAAGAGACATCAGGAAAGTCCAGAAGGGTTCCAAGTGTAGGAGGTTCTGTCCCCATGGATTTGGGTTGCACTGCCCTCCCAGCACGTGAGTTCGTTCACCAATCTGGCAGCTTTCCAAAGCCCACAGTTCAGGGATTTTCATGGAGGCTTCATTATATAGGCATGATCAATTATTAACGCCATCTCCAGCTTCTTCTCCCAGGAGGAAGGTGGTGGTGTTACAGAACTCAGGTTCTGCTGCTCGCCGCTGGAATGCCAATACTCAAGAGATGAAAGTGCTGGTTGGAAAGGAAAAGTTGCTTTATTCAGGAAGCAATCCGGGGAGAAGCCGGACTGGTGTCCAAAAATCAACTTTGAAGATTCTGCTTGATCATGAAAGTTTTTTTTGTTTTTTAATAAATTTATTTATTTATTTATTTTTGGCTGTGTTGGGTCTTCGTTTCTGTGCATGGGCTTTCTCCAGTTGCGGAGAGCGGGGGCCGCTCTTCATCACAGTGCGCGGGCCTCTCTGTCGCGGCCTCTCCCGTTGCGGAGCACAGGCTCCAGACGTGCAGGCTCAGTAGTTGTGGCTCACGGGCCTAGTTGCTCCGCAGCATGTGGGATCTTCCCAGACCAGGGCTCGAACCCGTGTCCCCTGCATTGGCAGGCAGATTCTCAACCACTGCACCACCAGGGAAGCCCGACCATGAAAGTTTTTAAAGGGAGAATCATTTGGGGAAGAGGGATCTGACTTCCCCTGTGCACTTTCTTCTGATTGGTCTATGGTGAGGTAACAGAGCCGTGTTCAAGGAATCTTGTGCTCAGCCTTAAGTTACCATTCTCCACCCAAGTGGGGGCCATTGTTCCTACAGAACTCAAAGGTATTGTTATATTCCTTAAGGAGGAACCAGGACCCTGCCCCACAGCTGCACGATTGTTTCCTGACTGCTCCCCCTTTGTTTCTGCTTTCCCTCTCCTTCCCTGATAAGCAATGGCTGACCACTTCTTTGAGGATTCACTCCATTCAACCAGGCTTGGGGAATGAGATGACCTTTCCTTCCCCAAAGCTCAGAATTATTTCCTAAACAGCTTCAAATATTCCCATATGCTCAGGGAAAGAGCATTATGAATTAACAATGTACATGTTCCTAAGAGCCTATACCACTGAATCTTTAGGAAATCAATTCTCCTAACACTCAATTTAATGAGCTATCAAACACTTTTCCCCTTACACGGACAACTCATTTACGAATTCAATATTTATTCACCTCTCAAAATTGCCTTTATACAACTGATTTCCATAATGCCTCTTAGACTATAATCTCTAAGTGGACAAGGATTTAACTCGCTTGTTCAGTGTTCTGCTTAGTACCAGTTATTAAAACTGCCACATAAAATATCTGCCAACTCTAAACATCTGGAAGGGAAATATATTCCTCTATGTTATCCTGCGTTGATTTATGACTCTGAATATACTGTATATTGTGAATCATTTTAGGGTCACAAATAACTCATCCACTAGGCTGTAAATTTCACTAGACAAAGAAGTACAGGAGAGCAAGCAAGCGAACAGCTGAGAGATGCACTATAATTTTTCTTTTCTTTCCAGTTTCACCTTAGACCACATTTTTTTTTTCCAGTCTCATACTAGATCACAAAATTACACCAGTTCTATTGTTTGTGATGAGCTGAAGACAAAAAAAGAAGTTCAAATTCACCTTATTCTAACAATAAGGCAAGGAAGAGCAATGGAAAGCTAAATTCTAATTGTAAATGTTTTTTTGCAACATAACATTTTAAAATCAGCTTAAATCCAGAGAAAATTTTTTTTATTATGCAATTTGATTTTTACATCAATAAAATCTTAGGTATAACAATACAGATGAGGGAACAACAATTTAATTTGTATTGAAATAAATATTAGATATACAAAGCACATACAGTGAAAAAGGGTCACAATAAATTACAAGTGGAGACATTATTTTGCTCAATCACCAAAGAAAGCCCTTGACACTTCCAATTTCACACCATCAAATTTATCATTCTTGCTGATTTAAGCAGAACACAAAACAAATATGGATCCCAGGGCTTACTTTCACAGGTACCAGCACAGATAATTTAGTACGGTGATTCAATTTGAGAATCAGTAGGGACCAGTAAATCACTGCATAAAAGAAAGAGTGAATGAGGTCCTTTTTCCTTAGTGTCAGCAGGCTAGGATTATTATGTTTATTAGATTTTCTTGAAAGGAGTTCACATTTTCTCAAATATTCAGGAGCAATATTATGTCCCCTCTGAGCCCTACATTAGCATTTATGTGCTTTGATCTTGAATACAGGGGAATGATGAATTTTTCAATTTATTTTATAAATTTATACAGTCTGGATAGTATTGGCCTGAAGAGTATGTAACTCCCCAACCTGTATAATATTAGATATTAAAAATGGATTCAAAAGAAGTTACTAAGAAATGCTGACATACTGTGTATACAAATTTTTTAGTTCAATATATCCCATTATATAGAGCACCAGAAGTTAATGCATTTATATATCAAGCAGTTTTTTATGACTTTCTTTCTAATCCTTGTGACCCTTTTACATTTGTTCCAATATATACACATCACAAATGTTATCTGCCCAAGACTTTGCCCATCTGGTCTCAACTTACAGATATATACGCAAGCAAAAATTCATATCAAAAGCATTTGTCTTAAAGTTACAAAAGAAAATAGTCTAGGTTGGAACTAAACTGTCATGAACCAAGAAAAAAAATGGTTAGTTTAAAAGTACTGAGCATATCAAAAAAGTAGCTCCGGAAAACTATGATGGAAAAAGTGAAATGATTCTTGGGCCTTTCCTTCTTCTGGAATGTGAGCTAATTTTTAGATTCCAGCAAAGATACCTAATAATAATTTTTCTCTATCATTTTCTAAGAAAAAGAATCTGTTTTAGACTAAAAAAATACTGTACTTTACCTCTTGTCACATCAACTCAAATTCAGTGCAGGTCAGTTTTCCTATTTGCACTGCACAACAGGAGAGAGACTACTCTACATTTAATCCCTCACACAGGGATGTGTTCCTTTCTAAGAACCCTCCCGAATACCACCTCTGAAGATAAACATATCATAGAATAATTACTACCAGGAAGCCTCCCAAACTTTTAGTAGCTCCTTTCTTATCCTGAATATCAGATCCAATCACAACTTTCCACCCAGAATATTATAACAGGCCTGCTCATTGCAACAATCTCTGGAAATAACTCCTGGATTTATAAAACATATATGCCTTTGGTATATTATCTGTTGAGCTACACTATCATATATTCTCTGTAGAATTCTCTTAACTCTAGAGAAATTCCACGAGATGATAAGTGAAACTATCAATAGTTGTCTCTGCAACTCAAACTGAATTTACAAATCTAGGTACCATTCCTAATATCCAAAAATTTCAATATGCTTTTGTATTATTGTGAAAAGTCTAAATTTTAAGAGATGGAACTAGTTACACCTTGTACACCTACAAAATGAACATGAACAAATTTTAAGTACCATTTTTCTATATACCTGAAATGAAGGAGAAAGAGCAATTTTATAATTGATGTGTTTAGGTAATTTAGGCACTTATGAAAACAAAAACAAAAACAGCAGAGAGATCATGATCTGAATAACACCAATAATTGTGGCCTATTCTACTATTTACCTAGAAAGCAGATATTAACAGGGTACTTCTTCCAGCTTTTGAACATTTCAATATTTTTAAAATGTACTCATAGTAAATGCTTACTAAATATTTACTGAATATTGAATAATTACATATTAAAGAGTCATGGAATTCAGGTCCTTAGTTTTATGCTGACTCAGGATTTAGTGGCATTTAACCTTCCAACATGGCACGTAAAACAGCTGAGGACTACTTGAGGAAAGAGTGCCACCTACTGCTCATAAACATAACTGTGGTTACTTTCTCCCTTGACGTTTTCATTACAGAATAAAAATCAGTCTCAATTTGGGTGACAGCAATGAGGCTAGCAGATCAAAAGGGGATTTGGGTAGATGGGTGGATGGGAGCTTCAGAACTATATTAATTAAAACAGGTTCCTTAGCATTAGATAAGGATCTTTACCACAATCCCTCAAAATTAATTTCATTCTTATCTCAAACTTAAAGAAAGCAAAAACTCTCAGTTCTGCTCGCAGCATTATATACACACCTATTTTCCTTTTTAGGATGAATAATATTCATGTCCTAAACTCACAAACCTAGACTGATTTTTGATCCTGATTTTTAGGAGGAAAAGAAGTATTCTGATATCTTTACAATTCTTAGTTATACAACAGACCATAAATCCTTCACAACTTCTGGTTTAATGTTAAGCATGCCTTGATTTTCCCCATAAGGGAGGTTCCCAAATAACTAAATTCAATTTTTTTTAAAAAAAGGTTAGCTTTCTTTCTTGCTTACTTCTTCTAGGAGCATCTACCTTCGTGAATTTTACCCCAAGAAAATTTAAATACAAATTGTTATTTATGAAATTTCTCTTTAGACTGATGTTAAATAGTTAAAATTCATGAGGAATCAAGTATACAAATGGAATATAGAATCTTTGTTAGAAATAAAGTAGATTTTGTTCCACCTGTCCAAGAAGGTTTAATATCTAAAAGTGCTAGAAGAACAGCATCACTATACCACTTCCTAAATAATTAGATATTCTGGATGTTAAATCAACTTTTTTTTAAACCTGTAAGTAAAAATAAATTCAGCTATGCAGCCAAAACTTCTCCTAGTACATTCATTCTATATACTCTATTTCCTTAATTTTAATTGATAGATATGCAAGTTACCCTATAATTTCAGATGTCAAATTAGCTAGTTGTATGTATTCATACTGCAAAATTCCTAACTACATGTTCATGCTAACTAAACATCTAGTAATGCTCAAATTGTAAGATTTATTTTTTTATGAGTTTAGGAGTATTTTGTTTATAAATCAAGCCTTCCTTTAAAGAACATAAGCATATCAGAAATATAACTCCATTATGTGATAAAAGCACTGACTTTTGAAGCACAGAGGGTTTTAAATTGTAATAGTATTAATGTTAAATTCTTGTTGTTAAACATGAATTATTTCCTTTAGGAAAATTCCTTTGACCAATAGTAATTTTCAACATAAAGAGGAAAAACTAAAAACAGAGGCATACTTATAGATCATTCAAAGAAACATCATGGTAGAAACAGAGCACACAAAAAGAAAATTAATAAATGGAAAAACTGGTGAAATGTGAATAAGTTCTGTACCTTAATAGTTAATAGCATTGTCCCAGGGTTAATTTCTTAGTTGTGATAAATGTTGTATAGTTATGGAAGCTGTTAACACAAGGAGAAGCTGAGTAACGGGTATATAGGAACTCTCTTTACTATTTTTTACAACTCTTCTACAAATCTAAAATTATCTCAAGATTTAAAAAAATTGTAAAAGCAAACAAAAACACCTAGTAACTTAAAAGTATGCCTTCAGCTGCCAAAATTTCTTGATACAATTCAAATTTTTAAAAACGTCATTAGAAATCAATAATATATTGTTTACTTAACCTTATAATTACTTTATTGCTCTAGAAAATTTAGCTTTTAAAACCATCAGATAGTGATACATAGTGATAGTGAGACTGCCCCACCCCTACAATCAACTGTATATTACGAGGCTTCTCTAACTTAGTAGATAAATATTACAAAATTACAAAAATAGCTGGTGACAGTTGAGCTATCAAGTAGGTATCACATTTCTATAGATCAAAAAGTTGAATAAAAAGAAAACTGATGTTACTGGTAAGTCACTGAGTATACTGGAGAAATCCAAGTTACATGCACATAGAAGAAAACTGGTCACAAAAAACCGTTAATTACTCTGTATTTACATTTTGCAAGGTTTTAAACATTTCCAATCATGCAACAATAAAGATCAGAATGAATTTTAAAAAGGAGTTAATGGAAGCTCAACGAACACATTTAACATATTATACAACTCAAATCACAGTTGCATAATACATCCAATCCCCCCAAATGCAGCTGTGCATTACACCACCGAAACACACACTATTCTCCCCACAATTCCTCCCCTGGCTCCATTCCCAGGCAATAACCTTTCCTATAAACCTTTCTATTTAACCTTTTAAGTCAGATTTGATGGGTAAGTATGTATAATCTTTGTTATTTCAGAACAGATACAAAGTTTAGTCATACGCTCAATCTTCAGTTACATTCCTTTCAAAAGGCATCTGAATTGCTGCAACTGTCTATGAAAATCAAGCCTAAGAAACCGAGAAAACTGGCAGTCAAGAATCTGATCTAAATAATTGTATAAATTACAGTAATACTAAAACCTATGTGCCCACATTTCTAAAAGAAGGATTTCCTATTTGAGAAATGTTACTCAATGGGTCTGTGAAAGGAAAAGTGTCCGACTACTGTATTGCTCTCTGATGTAAAACGCTTAGGTGACCACAAATATTTACCCAATTGGTTAACAAGCTTTCAGTTGGGCCTTTAAAAAAAAATATTCAAAGCCACAGAAGTAATTATGAAAATAAAATTTTGGAAGGTCATAGTATAAGATACATATAGAATTCCTATTATAACAGTATATCCAAAATAAATCTGTCCTAACAAAGCAGCACAAAATCAATTTAAAAGCAATTTGAAATTAAATACAGTGGGAAGTGTTTTTGTTAAAATCATCAGCCAAAATTACTGAATGGCAAAAGAATACTGTCTCAAAATATACTGAATTTACATGTTAATGTTACTATAATGAACTCATGCCAGATATAAATTCAGGTTACCATTTAGATGAGATGAAAACAAAT
Source organism: Balaenoptera acutorostrata (assembly GCF_949987535.1). Classification (NCBI taxonomy): domain Eukaryota; kingdom Metazoa; phylum Chordata; class Mammalia; order Artiodactyla; family Balaenopteridae; genus Balaenoptera; species Balaenoptera acutorostrata. The sequence goes on from NC_080068.1 coordinate 76,898,687, forward strand.
TTTAGAGCTATTTTTACCAGAGAAATAAATGTACTTCATGATAAAGGCACAGCAGCATCTAAAGAATTTTTGATACATTTATCACAAGATTCAAACTTCCCTAACTATTAACAATACATTACAATAAAGTTTCTCAGAAAGTGTTTAAAAGGCTTGATTTAACATGCCAGGAAAATGATCATTTTTCTTTCGAGATGCATTTATGTAAATTATGTAAATTGCATTGAGGTCAGTTTTACACCTGGAATTAACCATCCGTAGCAGAAGTACCAGCAGCTAACAATGCTTATTTATATTATATATAACTTAGCTGGATGTTAAACTATGCAACTGTTGGTGCCAGTCTGCTTATAAAGGCAATGCTCTGGAGACAAAGTCTTCTCACAAACAGTGGGCAAGCAGGTTTCATTATTAGATGTTCAACAACAATCCTCAGTTCATTAAACAAGGTCCTGCAACATAAAATAGTTTTCTTTCAGGAACCCAATGAAAAAGCAACGTAAGACAAGAGCAAATGCTAATGAAGGACTTCCCCACAGCCATTAAAGAATTTGAAGAAGTAAAAGAAGTAACCAGGATGCACTGTAGGGAACATACAAAGTAAAATTCCCCAAATCAACACCTGTTTCCTTTTTTTGGGGAAAAAAATTATTCAACAAAAGCATTTAATAAATGGCTCTCTCTGAGGGCTGAGATTAGGGATGATCTGTATCTTCTTTACAGTTGAGTCACATAATTTTCACGTTTGACTTAGGCAAATTCAACTAGTTCTAAAAAAAGAGACCAAGAAAGTGAAAATTATATAATATGAGCAATCCTACCTACTATTTCCTTAAAAGAACATACTGCCTCTTAGAGCTTTCCTCATCTGAAAAATGGGGTTATGTACTTATTGGAGTCATAGTGAAGTTTAAATGAGACAACACAGAAGATGCTCAATAAATGTTACCTCCCAACTGGATCATTCCATTGATCAAATAAGCTCTTGTTTGCCTTCAGACTAAATCCCACCTCCTCAACATCCCATGCCTTCTGCAATCCTGTCTCATTTGAATTTCCTGCTTCATCTCCTACCACTCTCTGCCATGATGCCCATGTTACGCTGCCTGTTTTGAGCCCAGGCTGGTTGTGGATCACGACTTTGCCTTAACTGTGCCACTTGCCTATGAAGTACTCTTTATTACATACTGTAATCACACACACATCACACATATTGTACAGGTTAGTAGACACAAAATCATGTATACTGTACTGTAATTTATAAGTGCTTTAAAGAATCATCAAGGATAATTTTGGCTGTTCATAATTTTTATGTGCTGACTCACCCTACATAAAGACACAACTTCTACCTTCTTGTATGCTCTGTGTTATTTTTATGGTTAGGAGAAGGCAATAATCTGTTTTTTAAAAGGATGTAATACACTCTCACACAAAAACAGGAAGAAAATTTGGAAAGATGCACATTTATCTAAAAACCTGCCCTTCCTCTTGTATCTCCTATCTTTGTGACAGCCGCATTACTCATGACTCTCCAAGGTTCCCAGGCCAGACACCTGGAGGTCTTTTTTATCTTATTCTTCTTCCCTAAGCCCCAAGTTCCAACCCTCCTAAATAGCTTACAAATTTATCCCTTTTTTTACCACTGAATTAGTTCAGGCTCTGGACTTCTCTAACAGTTTCCAAATTGGTCTTTTTGTCCTTTTGGTGAGCCTGAAATCCATCTTCTGGAACAGTATTTCTAAATCAGACCTTATCGTGTTCTCAACCCCTCCACATTATAAACTTCAAATGCTCTTCCTACCTTAGAATAAAGTCCAAACCCTTCCACACGATCTAGTTCCTGTCTCCCTTTCTGGGCACAGATCTTCACTACTTCCCTATATACTTCCTCAACTCAAGTGACAACTACTGGCATGCCAAGCGCATTCAGGCACCCACATGCCAGAACTCAGACTTCAGAAGGCTTGGCCTTCTATTACCACCTCCTCCGTGAATTCTCTCATCTGTCTCCCTCTGCACTCTGTGCCTTCACAGCACCTTCATCATCACACTGACTTATGTAGCTATCTAATTCACTCAGCTCTAAGTCCCTAGAAAGCAGGTATTTCAATCCCACATTAAACTTGTTATCATCAACACACAATCACTGTCTTCAGAATAAATGAGGCTAATGAATCAAGTCAGAGGGCATCCTGAAAACACTCTAGTTAAACCCCTTCAGGTTACCGATGAGGCATGCCTCATTCTCGTATTCATGGTTCTATCCCCGGCATAAACAACAGCACTTTCAGTGGTGATGAAAATGTCTATCTGTTTGTCCCATGCAGCGGCCATCAGCCACACATGGCTTCTGAGCGCTTAACAATATGGTTAGTGTTGACTCAGGAACTGACTTTTAAATTTTATAAATTTTAATTAATTTAAATTTAAATGGTCAAATGTGGCTAGTGGCTGCTGTATTAGCACAGCTCTGCACAATCTACACTCGACATGAACAAAGGACTCATACCACTAACTTGAGAATAAATGTCGTGATAAGTGAACATGGTACAAATTGGCTATATAGACTGTCTCATAACCCTTAATAAAAAAAAGTATAGTGTAGAAAATGTAGTTTTATATCCTGCTTATCAATATTTATAAGCCCAAATATTTTCCATTACCTTTCCACTGTTTTGATTAAAACGTGTGCTAATGCGAGATGTTTATTAGCACATATTTGTGTTATCTTATAGCACTGCTATCCTTTCTTTTCTATGCCGCTGAACACTTCTACATTTTTTTTTTTAAATAAATTTATTTTTATTTATTTATTTATTTATTTTTGGCTGTGTTGGGTCTTCGTTTCTGTGCAAGGGCTTTCTCCAGTTGCGGCGAGCGGGGGCCACTCTTCATCGCGGTGCGCGGGCCTCTCACTGTCGTGGCCTCTCCCATTGCGGAGCATAGGCTCCAGACGCGCAGGCTCAGTAGCTGTGGCTCACGGGCCTAGTTGCTCTGCGGCATGTGGGACCTTCCCGGACCGGGGCACGAACCCGTGTCCCCTGCATTGGCAAGCGGATTCCTAACCACTGCGCCACCAGGGAAGCCCAACACTTCTACATTTTTATAGGTGATGATATGATTTAAGGATATGTGGAGAAAACAGAAGCAGAGAAGAAGAGGAAATAAAGAAGCAGAGAAACACAAATCTACTGATGAAAACTGGATGCCAGGGTAGGGAACCAGAATATAATGTCTAAAATGAATACAAGAACCAGAAAGAAAAAGGGAAAAACTCATGGAATCAAGTAAAATTAAAGGTTTATCTTTGACTAGGAACTCATTAAGAACCTATGTCTAGGGCTTCCCTGGTGGTGCAGTGGTTGAGAATCTGCCTGCCAATGCAGGGGACACGGGTTCGAGCCCTGGTCTGGGAAGATCCCACATGCCGCAGAGCAACTGGGCCCGTGAGCCACAATTACTGAGCCTGCGCGTCTGGAGCCTGTGCTCCGCAACAGGAGAGGCCGCGATGGTGAGAGGCCCGCGCACCGCGATGAAGAGTGGTCCCCTCTTGGCACAACTAGAGAAAGCCCTCACATAGAAACGAAGACCCAACACAGCCATAAATAACTAAATAAATAAAAATTAAAAAAAAAAAAAAAAAAAAAAGAACCTATGTCTAAAGAAAATAACCTCTATTTTAGGAAGTACTGTGAAAAAGACATTGTCTGTGAGAGCATAAAAACCCCTTCAAAGGAGAATCAGAAGCATAAAAAAAGAAAAATAAACTATTTATTAAGAACCTAATAGAATCTAAGCACTTTTAAAAACACTACTTCATTTCACCTCCAGAAGGTTTTTCTCTCTGTCAGTGAAGAAATTAAAATTTAAGTAACTCGCCTGAAGTCATAAACCTGGCAAATGATGGACCAGCATTCAAATTCAGTTTTTACTTTGCTTGTGAAAATATAATAGAGATCATGCTAACACACTCACTGAATTTCTGGCTGAATTCTATTACATGATGAATTTATTTTAAACGTGAAAACAAAAACTATGTTAACATTAGTATCTGAGTAACATATTTAAGAAGCTATTAAAAACAGCTATTCAGGGACCTCCCTGGTGGCACAGTGGTTAAGAATCCACCTGCCAATGCAGGGGACATGGATTTGAGCCCTGGTCTGGGAAGATCCCACATGCCACAGAGCAAGTAAGCCCATGTGCCACAACTACTGAGCATGTGCTCTAGAGCCTGTGAGCCACAACTACTGAGCCTGCGCGCCTAGAGCCCGTGCTCTGCAAGAGAAGCCACCACGATGAAAAGCCCGCCAAAATAAATAAATAAATTAATGAAAAAAAAAGAAAAAAAACCAGCTATTCATTTTTGTTTTCTTCTAATTTTTGAGATCAGAAGGCATAATTTATTGTACATTAATTTAAGCCTCCGTTCCTCAATATTATGATAATTTACTAAAATATTTCTCTGCTTCTTCATTTTTCCACTCCAAACAATTCTGCACAAGGCTATCCTTCTTACCCTGAAACTCAAGAAGTTTTATGATATGGCTCCAATATACCTTTTAAATCTTTGCTCCAACCACTCACCATTCAAATTTCCCTTATAGTCAAATAGGTCTATTCAATGCCCCTTAAACTCTGCTTTTATCTTCTTGCCTCTGAACTTGTTCTGTTTTCCCACCTAAAATACTTTTCCTTATTCTGTCTATTCAAAGGCTTTAATCCTTCTAGAACAAATTAAAATCTCTATTTTGTGAAACTTTCCTGAGCTCTTCTCTCTTCTGGCTCAATGATATCTCCCCTGTTGTGGACTATAGTACTGATATAGTAGAATAAACATCACAATTCATCATAGATTGACACGTGAATACCATATCCTAAACTACTGCTTCCTTTCTTATTATTTGACATGTGTTTTTGTTTCTTCAACTAGGAAAGTGCCTTGAGAGTGGGACTTATGTCCTACACATTTTAAAACTCCTTAAGCTTTAGCACTGTTTTAGAAGTGGTCGAGAAAAGTCTAGTCTTAGTGTCTGAAAAGAAGTACAACCACCTCCTCATCAATCCTAGGTAGTTCTAAAGCCTAGAACTTAAATTCACAAAAACACTGCTTGCTTCTAAATTCTAACATAAAAGTTAAACAACTCTTAAAAGTTACAAATGCTGTATTTCACAATACTCTTAACAAATAAAACAGGTTTAAACTAATCACCAGCTTACCGACAATACGGATTTCTTCGAGAGGAGTATCGAAGAGTAAGGAATCTATAGTATATAAAAGGCTGGAGCAAACTTCCTTGACCACTGAAATAAACAAATACAAGGGCAATAAATACACATCATCAATTCATATGTATACTCTCAAATTTAAAGGCAATTTAATCGGAGAATGTGTATCTTCATTCATCAAATGGTCACAGTAATATCTATCATATCTAAATCCAAGTTATTCATGTATTCATGTAGGTATTACTTTTTAAAATTTTTTAAAAGCTTTTAAATAAATCAGCAAATATTAAATAAATGCTTCAACAATTACCACTAATAACTGATAATAAAGTTTTAAAACTTTATAAGATATTTAAAATGAAAAGTAACTTATTTTATATAAGCAAATAAGAAAACTAATAAAACCACACAGGGTCACTAGTAAATTTACATAGCCTACACTATTTATTTTTCTTGGTTTAAAAAACAATGACAATACCTCAAGAGTCATATATATGTTTATGAAATTCTAAGTCTGGATTACTTTCCTAGGAAAAACTATCTTAAGATATTCACTAAAATAACTACAGATAAAATGGAGCAACAAACTAACATGGATAGTTAGGTAGCAGGGCTAAGTAAATCATATGTTTGACAGACTTGGTATGCAACTACTTAAAATCTTGACTATGAAAACTACACAGTAACTCTGAAGAAAGCAGAATATAAAGCTATACATATTACAACTATATTTTAAAACTTTTTTGGGGAATAAATGCATTAAGATGCTAAATATGGTTTGTTTTTTAGGTTAAATTTTTTTAGTCCCACCCCTCACCCCCAACCCCCATTTTTTTTTTTTTGGCCACACTGTGCGCCTTGCGGATTCTTAGTTCCCCAACCAGGCATCAAACCTGGGCCCCTGCAGTGGAAGCGTGGAGTCCCAACCACTGGACCACCAGGGAAGTCCCTGTTTTAGCCTTTTTTCCCCTAAACTGTGTGATATTACTGTCATAATAAAAATTTACACGATTACAAACTTATAATTAAATGTTATATCCACCTCACATAAAACTTTAACTCTTTAAATTGAGAAATTCACATATTACAGAAAATGTAAGTAGAAAAGAATATTCAATGAAAAACAAATTTTCCATCAGCCAAGTTAGTTTCTTCCACAAAGTCATAGCAGTCTCTAATACATCCTTCCAGAAATTTACATAAACAAGTGTATATAATGACTAACATACAGTGCTCATTTTGTAATGCACTGAACCATTTAACTCTAGGAGGGAAGTGGTATTATCATTCTGATTTTAAAGATGAAGAAACTGAGGCAGAAAGAAATATACATGTCTTTAAACACACACACCCCAAAATATAAATGGGGAATACCCTACACAGTTCTCAACCACTTTTAAACTTATTATATCTTGGAGATCATCCCCTATCACAACACATAAATTACCTCATTCTTTTCACAGCTTCAAATATTCCACCTTATGCATGTACTATTAGGTAACAGGCTCTCTACTAATGAATAAAACTACAACGATCATCCTTTTACTTGTCTTTGCACATGTGTGTGTGTATATGTAAGATAAACTCATACACTACATGTATAAGAAAATTCATAGAATGTTCACTTTTAAATACAGAGCTTTATGCATTACAGCTACAAGTTTAACTTAATAAAGCCTTCTAATATCAGACTGTGCTTCTACCATGAAAGGTAGCATTTAAGGAATAATGACTTAAAATTGTTTTTAATTTTACAGTTTGTGTTGTGGTCAAGTGACACACTTGAAACATTAATAGCTTTTCTTATTAGGGATTGAATAAAACTTTATTACTTAATTTTAATTTTTTAGAATAACAAAGTGATTCCCCTATTTAAATATTTTTGGTAAATTCTCATTTCCTTTACAATCTTAAAAATTAAAATCAACTTGTATATAAGTGTTTAAATAAAAGATTAAGTAGCACAATTGACTTAATATACCAATATAGCCAAAACTTGGTGCTCCAACAAAAAATTTACTACAGTTCCAAAAATGAGGCTTTTTTTTGGGGCAGGGGGCTGTGTTGGGTCTACACTGCTGCGCATGGGCTTTCTCTAGTTGTGGCGAGCGGGGGCTACTCTTTGTTGTGGCTCACGGGCTCTAGAGTGCAGGCTCAGTAGTTGTGGTGCATGGGCTTAGTTGCTCCGCGGCATGTGGGATCTTCCCAGACCAGGGATCAAACCTGTGTCCCCTGCATTGGCAGGCGGAGTCTTAACCACTGCGCCACCAGGGAAGTCCCCAAAATGAGGTTTTTGTTTAAGTGTGCCTGGCATCTCAGCATTTCATTATAATTCTCTGAAGCTTACCTAAAAGGAGAACAAATTATTTTGTTTATTAACCAGAATCTGGAGGTTTCAGATATAGTCACCAATTACCTCCACATAAAGAGTTAGTTTTGGTAGCTACATTTTAACTTTCACCCAGGTACATGAAACAAATCACAGAACCTCGTGTGACTCAAGACCAGATGACCCAAGAAACAGAAAAATGAGCAAGAAAGTAAGAGGGCAAAAGGTTCCTTTTACCAATTAAAATGTTTAAGTGTATGATCAGGATCACAAAAAAGAGATGAACTAACTTCTAGGGTGAAAATTTCAGAGTGGAATAATCGACAAGTAGAGTTGCATCAAATTCTATACCTAACATTCATGGTACGTTACAACTAGAAGGATTTTTGGCAATTACTTATTTCAACTACTACTAATTTTTTAAGTGTAGAAAATCAAGGCCCAGAAGGCTAAGTTAGTGGTCAAATCAACCAGAATCTAGCTCCCAAACACCCAATAAGAAGTCTTCCCATTGTATCATTCCAGGACCCTATTTAGATTATATTATCTAGTTTGGAACCCCACAACTTAAGCAACATGTGGTGATCCTGGAGTTTTCAGAGGAAGATATTATTTATAAGAATGGTACAGATGCATTTATGAGGAAATCTAGAAAACTCTATTACCAGCTTAAAGAAAGACTGCTGAAGAAAGGAGTAACTGTCAGGTATATAAAAACCCTACTAGTTAACCAAGGTAATGAACATTAAAATGAAATATTTCATAGACAAAAACAAGTTTGTTACAAATTAATGAGATTATGGAAAACAGGTAATACAGACCTATTAGAGGACAATTTGGTATGGTCTGTTAAATATAAAATGCACCTAGCTTAGACTCAGCAAAAGTACAGACTCACACAAAAGTATAAGCAGACAGGTAAAAAAATGTTTACTGCATCAACATTTGGAAAAGTAAAAATTTGGAAACAAATGGCCATCAACAGGGGAATGGGTAATAAAATGTAGCATAATATGATGGAACACTATACAGCCATTAAATGAAACAAACCAGAAATATGAATGTCATATAAATAGGTCACGAAAACATACTGTATGAACGAAAAAAGCAAGATGCAGACAATTGATGCTTTTGATGTAAAATAAAAACTAAACAAAAGGACTTCCCAGGTGGTGCAGTGTTTAAGAATCCGCCTGCCAATGCAGGGGACACGGGTTTGAGCCCTGGGCCGGGAAGATCCCACATGCCACGGAGCAACTAAGCCTGTGTGCCACAACTACTGAGCCTGCACTCTAGAGCCCACGAGTCACAACTACTGAGCCCGTGTGCTGCAACTACTGAAGCCTGCACGCCTAGAGCCCATGCTCCGCAACAAAAGAAGCCACCACAATGAGAAGCCAGCACACCGCAACGGAGAGTAGCCCCTGCTCGCCTCAACTAGAGAAAGCCCGCGCGCAGCAATGAAGACCCAATGCAGCCAAAAATAAAATAAATTTATAAAAAAACCCCCCAAAAAATAAACTAAGCCCTGCACCCATAAAATAATAATATATATTTTCTATCCATCTGTGTAAGTACTTTAAAAGAACTACATACATGTACACGTATCAAACTCCTTAGCTCTGGGAAGGAGAGGACAGAATGCAACTAGGCTTCACAGTCAAATGGTATTTTAGCTTTTATTTGTAATGTCCTATTACTTGAGAAACTGAAAATTGAAAAAGCAATAATCTGGGCAGAAATGTGGTTTTAAAACTTAAATGCAAGAATATAGATAGAGAGGTCAATACTATCCTGATGTTCTATTTTTAAAAGGAAGGCTTTCTTTATTCATGCATTCCTTCTATAATTAACATACAAACAAAATATGGAGGTGGCAGTAAGCAACTAACAATACCAGACCTTAATTTTTCAGATTTTTCTCTAGTATGGGACAAATCATCTCAATAATGTTAGAATGGACTAAACTAGCCTTCCTAAGATTCTTTCAAAATAGTTATTCTGAAATTAATTTTCAGAATGTTAAATGATAAATCACAAGGAATAATAAAGAAGACAAATGCCTAGGTTTACCATAGTAAACTACAGGAGTTTACTATACTCTCAGGTTCTCTACTATCATGTGAAAAGATGATTGCTAAGATCCATCTAAGCTCTGAATCTCAGTATGTACTTCAACAGATGTAAGCAGGATAAAATTTGAGTTGACACATTTATTATGTTCACTTAAACACCAGCCTCCTAAAATAAATATATTTTTATTCTTACCTAAAAAGCATAAAAACTGTAGCAGGCATCAAGAATATTTCATTACAAGCAATGAATTTCAGAATATTCTGTTGATTAGTGCTTAATTTATCCAAGAGAGACCTCAGCAGAGGTAAACTATTTGAACCCTTTGCCTAAAACATAAGAAAACAAACATTAGAAATAACAAAAGCATTTTCGATCAATTATTTTCTTTCTTTAGATAAATTGCATATCCAATACACAATACAACCAAAAGACAATTATTTGAAAATGATGATATAAAAATTTACAAATTATTTAGGGACAAAAGTTAATGTATTTTCCTGCTTTATTGTATTTTCTATATTTGTAGAGTTAAATAGAGAAACAACTTCAATAAAAGTCCTTTTCATTCATAGACACTTTATCTTCCTTAAGAAAGATTAGATTATTTCAAGAAAAGTAGTGGTTATTTCCCTCCAACCATAACAAAACCTGGCTACCCGGAAATACAGTTAAAGTATCTGTGACTCCTTTGTTGATTAAAGGTAGAAATTACAGAGTCCAACTACTGCTGTGATCTGAGAACTACAGGGATAAATAAGGAGGCCAACACAAGGCAAAATTTTGGATATTTTAATTCAAATTTCAGTGCATATGCAGTCAATCTGCCTGGCACACTGAAGTTATTAAGCTTAATGTTCCAACCCAGTAATAAGAAAAAATTTTAGGAAAGTAGCAGTTCTGAACATCAGTGTAAAAGAAATTTGGTACACTCTACACACGCGGTATGTTAAAATTACTGACAGAACAGAGATCTCTGACAACTTATCAAATCAAAAAGACATGATTTTTTTTTTTTTAATAAAAAGATCTATTTCAAACTTCAGAAATTACTCCAGGAACTGGGGGGTAAACTTAAATACAACTCCTTATCTACAAAATGTACTATTTTATTGAAACTTAAACAGTAAAAAATACCAAAACTTTCAAATCACAAATTTAGAGCAAGTTTATACGGAATACAGGACCTTTTTGTGACAAATGCCCAAATGTCTTAAAACTCAAATTTGTGTCAACTATCTGTAAATCCAGGAGTCAAAAACAAAAAACAAAGCCAGGACAGTTTTACTTACATCGAGGACCTTTTTCGTGTATGTGGCAGCATGAAGTAAAGAAAATAACAAGACTGGGAAAATACTCACTGAAGAAAATAATTAAGGAAAACATTAAAAATTCATCAAGCACTTTGCAAAACAGGCTATGTATTATGTTCAAATATACAGATCTAAAATGGCATCTGCTAAAATGAGTTCAGTGATGGCTTCTGGTCTACTAATACACTTTATAAAATGAAGGTTTTTTTAATCTGTAAAGAAGAAAGTCAACTTTCATTTCTTAAACCTCATAGTTCTTTTTATGAAGAAAATAGTGAAAAAAGCTTTTCCACCTATTCCTAATGGATAAAATATTGCAAACATTGGCTAAATTAAGTTGAAATCTAGGCCATCTCAAAGCGTTAAGTAATACAGCTTTTAACCCTACAATGGCCATCCTGGACAGAATAACTTAGCCTTCAAATACCAAAATAGTCTTCTATACTGCTTTCATCAACTCAATGGCTTAGGAAAGAGTATAGAGTAATGGTTTAAAGAGTAGTTCTCAAATTTTCCTCAACTAAAGATCTTTAATTCTTTCTTTCCTACAAGGACCCCATTATTTTGAGATATTGTTCCAATCAAGCTTTTACAGTTAATGTGTTCTCAATCTGTACAAATAAAAAAGACAGTGTATATTTGGTTTTGTATATAATCAATTGAGAGTCTCATCAGTTTAATTACAGACATGAGCAAAGAATCCTTATACTTGAGTTTCACTGTTTGGCTTTATGTCATAGATAAAATATACCATTTTCATTCAGCTTTTTGAAAAATGGAAATTGCTCAAAAGACTTTACAACAATTTCTGCTAGGTTGATAATAAAAAAACCCCACTTGTCCAAGTTATTTCCATGAAATGATATAGACAGTTAATTATGAAGGGCAAAAATACTTGTCCTAAAAATAGTAGCAATTTCTAAGAAATAAACCATTATATTTTTCTACACCAACTGAAAGCTTGGTGTGAGGGAAATGACCACTACAGCATAACCTGAGTATCAAATTCATTATAACCATAACTCATCATTTAAGACCCAAAGGTTCCTAAGTTCCAGGTGGCTAGTAAAACACTGACCTATAGCCAAGTACTACAAGAATCCTAACTCTCTAATATAAATGTTCTCTGATTAATATCCTAATTCTTCTGTGCCACTCATAAAAATTAAGTAAAATGCCAATTTCCTGAGTAGTAGAGATCATACACACACACACACACACACACACACTCACACACACATACAGTTTTACACTTTTAACAGAATCCTTAATTCAGAGTCAAGATATCTGGGTTTCACTCTTGGCTCTGACACTGACTTCATTTCCCAAGGCCGAGTTCCATCTTCTGTCATATGAATTTGCAGCGATCAAACCTAGGGATTTCTAATGAGTCTTACACCTCTAACATTCCATAGTTCACAAATCCTTGATAAGAGATTCATAACCTTAGCATTCACTGTTACGTTTAAACTATTTACAAAACACAAGGGGTGAAAAGTGTACAATAGAAAAAGGACAATACAACACCTTTCTAAGAGCAAAGATCAGAACATGACTTTGGGATCACCTTTATTAACATAATACCCAAGTACTTTAGCAATCAGATTAGTATTTCTTGCCAATTAATAGTTTATGTTATTCCCACTGCATACTCCCCCCTCCCCTCCCTGTAAGAATTTAAAGAACATTAAATCCTTAATCTCCAACATTCCCTAGAGATGGCCTAGTAAATAACTAATTGGATAGAAAAGGCAGAGAGGTTGTCTTCACTGTCATGAGTCATTTGGCACCGTCTCAGGATTCACTCAATAAAACTGTCCCAGAGGTCAGTATTGATGTATTCAATTTGCTCTACATTAATTATCTAGAAAACAAAGCTTCTATCATTTGTTTTTCTTTTCAAAGAAATTTTAAGCTAGTAAGGGCAGAAATATGAACCTCTATATAATTTCCCATTATATCTCAGAAAAGCAAGAATTTTAATATTGGTGATTATAAAGGACCTCAATGAATGTGGCTGACAAAAGCAGGTCAACCCGATGATATGCCAAACAAATGTGCTTATCATTTACAGTTGTAGTACAACAATTACCTAGTGAGTTTTACCTACATTACTACTCACTTGCCAATGTGATGCCACCAAGTTACTTTAAACTCTTCGAGCCTCAGTAGCCTTATCAATAATATAATGCTCACCATAATTTTTTTCAGAGTGTTGCAAGAATTAAGTATGTCAAGTCTGTATATACTGGCAAAATAGGTGCTCAAAAAAATGCCACTTTCCTCCTATTCTCTTTTCCTTAAAACTTATAAACAATCTATTTAAAATTTGATACTTCATGAACATAGAAAATATTATCTAAATAGGTAGTATTTAGTGTTAGAAATATATTTTATTGTGCTTTCCATTATGTACAGTTGTATCATAAATATTCAAGAACACTTAAGAACAGTACTTCTGAAAGTACAGAATACCTCCCTGAGGGATGATTCATGGGGGGGCAGGGGTGGGGGGTGGACAACCGATTAAAATGATTAAGTTTAGGGAACACTGATAACTCTTAGGTCTCACAATGCACACTACCATATCAAAGGTCCTACAGTAAAGAAATCTATTTAACAATGTTTAACCTATTGCTTCCCAAACATACCAAACTGCAGAATCCCTTCCCCTCCTTTTTAAGAATACCTACTTTTATCCCACAACATATTTTTGAAATGTATAAACATACAAATTCCAAATGAGTTATTTAATTCTCACTGGCTCCAGAGAGTTTCCATGTGTCCTTATATTCTACTCTATCCATAGCAAATACTAATTTCTATTTATTTTATTAATTATCCCATTCTCAGCTTAAGTAAGTTATTTCTTGATTAATTTCCATTTGTTTCTAGCTCACTGGGAGTTGAAAGAAAGAGCTGAGGATTTCTCTTTTCTTAAGGCAAGGCATCTGGGCATTTTCCCAAAGAATGTGTGAGTTAAATGAAGGAAACATATATTAAAATAAGTCCTCCATAGGCTTGTGCTTTGAATCTGAATTTTAAAATATCCATTGCTAATAAAGAAGCTTACAAGAGGCAAGATCAAAGATACAAAGTTTAAAATTCCCAATCAGCTCTTCAAAATTTGGACTTCACATTTCAGAGTCAGAAATTCTTACACTTAATGTATCTTCATGCACATGAAGCGCCAACAAACCAACCAACCCAGGCTTCATGGAACACCCTCATTGCTGAATCCTTCCTGCAGCAAAAAATAATAAGAAGAGATCTCCTATAAACTCAGTAGGCAATTTCACTGTCAAAAAGGTACAAAAGGATACTTGTAACAGGGTAGGAATTGACAAAGATGAGTGAATACAACAGGTAGTGGCAGCTGTCCTCTAACAAAGCCTGGGCCAGGAATGCTCTGCTTAACTGGAAGTGTGGTAATCTTTGGTGCAGCCTCAGAGCACTAGTCAGAGCATTTGCCAGCAAAGCACGTTGGTAAAAGCTTGCTGCTTCATGCAACCTGCAAATTACCAGGAGAGAGGTTATCATGAGATGTAAACAACTACCTTGTCTCTTCCTCCTTTGTGAATTGCATCATAATTGCACAATACCTAAATCTATTACTTGTCAACAGAAAAAAAAAAAATTGCTTGACCCTACTATACCTTTTTAGAAGCATCACTTTATATATATACCCAACTGAATTTTTATTTATTTATTTCTATTGAAGCATAGTTGATGTACAATACACAACTGAATTTTATAAAGCAGTCATTCTTCCTTTTAACAATCAAAAATGCAAAAAAACATGAACTTATCTCATCCCCACAACCATTTTCTCTCAATTTTCAATGTGATGTTACTTTTCACAAAACACATGTTATAAAATATACCTCCAGTTGGTACTACTAGAATATTAGTGCCTTAAGGATGAGACCTGTGTTTTATTTGTCCCTGAACCCCTTGCAGTTTAACAAGTGTGACACCTAAAAGGTATTCCAGAAAAAGTGAACAAGTGAATACCAAAGGCAGAAACATGTATAATACATACCCAAGAAGAGGCAGAACAAACAAAGCAGAGCAGTAAACTGTGAACAAGCGAGAAAGCCACATTGCCGTGTCCAGTTTATTGGCCATCAAGAATTGCTGAATGTAAAAAGAAAAATAGTGTAGTAAATTAAGCTTGCAAATTATGTTTTTAAGGATGAATATTATGTAGTTTTATTCCTATTCAAAACGTCTCAATGCCCCTGTAGCAATTGTTTTTTTAAGATCATTAAGTGTAAACTCTTAGGGCAACTGTTTCATGTCTATGTTCAGTAACAAAGCCAAACTCCCTATAGTTTTTTTTTTTTTTTTAATAAGTTTGTTTGCGGTGGCTTCTTTGCTGCAAAGCATGGGCTCTAGGCGCGCGGGCTTCAGTAGTTGTGGCACTCGGGCTCAGTAGTTGTGGCTCGCGGGGTCTAGAGCACAGGCTCAGTAGCTGTGGTGCACAGGCTTCGTTGCTCCGCAGCATGTGGGATCTTCACGGACCAGGGCTTGAACTTGTGTCTCCTGCACTGGCAGGCGGATTCTTAACCACTGCGCCACCAGGTAAGTCCCCTCCTTATAGTTTTGATATGGAAAGCATAGGAAGTACTTAAATAGAAAAATACCAGTTGACATTTAAAAAAAAAAGACTAATTAGGCAAGAAAAGTTTAACTACAATTGTCTGTATTCCTTCAACACTTGTAATACTGGCTTCACCTACTTTAAAAGAATATTAAATAAGAACTAATTGCTCTCAAGAGAACCATAATGCCTATTCTTAGAAAAAAATCTCAAATTCAAACAGGCAAGTCTCAGGTCTGAGTAAAAAGGCATCACACAAAGCCAGTTTGGACTAAATCAACCTTACAAAGGAGAAATGTAAAACCATGGTAATAGTCACTTAGCCTCAGGATGATTTGCCAGCGTACACACAAAGGCCTGGCATACTGTAGGGGCTCAAAATATGGCTGTCAGGTGTTAACGGCACCTGACATTGTGCCATTATTCACACCTCCGATTTTATGACTTTCTTCATCCTCTTGAAGCTCCCTGACAAGTCTTAGCCTTGTTTCTGCGGATTTCCCTGGATTAAACTTCCATATATCACTTTCTTCTCCACTTTTTCCTCATTCTATCTTTTCTTTTACTTCATTTTGCCAACAGATGTGTCCATTATCACGAGTGCAATAACTTAAAATCGGTTTTCTCATTCAAACTGTATTGTGTATTCAAATTCTAAAGTGGCTTTTATATTTTTTGATAGAACCTACACAAACAATTTTTACATCAAGACCCAATACAGACACATGTGAGTATATAAAATAAACAAAAACCTCACAAAAACAATATTTATCTTTACTATGTGTGATAAATTTTGGTATTTTGTGTTCTATTTAATGTTTTATAAACAGTGTTTCCATAAAAAGGATTTCAAATCTCACTAATAGGTCTTATCCTGGAGTCTAAAACACTGCTCAAAGCAATCTAACTTATCATTTGAAAGAAGATATAAAAAAAGCTTTGGGGAAAAATGCAAGTATCTTTTGAAATTCAAGGATGCTTTTAATTTTATTGCATGCTTTCTAACAGCATGCAGGTAATTTCAGACATATGCCTCCACTTCATTCTACCCAATTCTACTACTGTTACTTTTCTAAATTGAAATGATCACCAGTAAGTCAAGCGGAAGCATGAATCCAGCTTACAGTGCTCAGTTTCTCTACAAATATTCAGACTCTACATAATAGTTTGAAATTTAATTTTAGAACATTTCTTTAAAACCTATTTGTTTACGATGTTCATTTGGTGATAAATCACTGAACTGTGCATTTCATCTTGTACACTTTTATGCATGTGCATTTTACTACACAAATAAAAAAAGGTTTAAAAAGCGTATTGGTTTACATTTTAAGAGTGAACTGGGCTTCCCTGATGGCGCAGTGGTTGAGAATCTGCCTGCCAATGCAGGGGACACAGGTTCGAGCCCTGGTCTGGGAAGATCCCACATGCCGCGGAGCAACTGGGCCCGTGAGCCACAGCTACTGAGCCTGCGCGTCTGGAGCCTGTGCTCCGCAACGGGAGAGGCCGCGGTAGTGAGAGGCCCGCGCACCGCGATGAAGAGTGGCCCCCGCTCGCCGCAACTAGAGAAAGCCCTCGCACAGAAACGAAGACCCAACACAGCTAAAAATAAATAAATAAATTTATTTAAAAAAAAAAAAAGAGTGAACTGACTATGTTACAAATAATTCAGGCAAAAAATATAATGCATCTTTGGGTGAAAAAACTATTGAGGTGAAAAATTATTCACACAATCTTAAAGTATCATGACATAGAACACTTTTTATTTACAAAGGGAAACAAGTTATCTTTACAATAGAGAATCTGGTGGACACCACCTTCACCAAATGATCAAACTTATCTCCAATGATGAGATAAATCAACATAAAATGTTTCCTGATATATATAATGCCCTGAGAAGAACGGAATATCACTTATTTAATATTCCTACCAAAATGTTTAACCTGAATCTAGTCATCTGTAGGGGGAGGGGGGGAGGGAATCAGACAACTCCAATTTGAGAAGCGTTCTGCAAAACAACAGGTCTCGACTCTCCAAAGACAAAAATGGGAGAAGGACAAGGGAACTGTTCCAGACTAAAAGGGACCAAAGGCCAGGAAACGCAATGCACACTTTCTGATTGGGTCTGGATAAGGAGGAAGCAGCTCTAAAGGACAACTGAGGAAATCTGAATATACATTGTGTATTAGGTTGATAACATTATCAACGTTAAATTTCCCAAATTTAACTGCAAAAATTGCTGTGATAACTGCACTGTGGTCATGTAGAAGAATACTGAAGTACTCATGGGTTAATGATCATGATGTAAGCAACTCTCAAATGGTTCAGCAAAATTAAGGGAAAAAAAAAAAGAAAGTGTGCATATAAAGAGACGTTGCAAATGTTTGAAAAGAAAAACGTCACTCGGCTCAGTTCACATACTTAGTGTTTAAAAGCAGAGGACAATTATGCTTCTGGTACAAGAAACTAGTAAGCAGCAGATCTGCATCTTAAAAATAAAGTTACAAAAGCATAATAACATTTCTCTTCGTAAAACGACGAAAGGAAAAGAAAACGACCGCTCCCCTCTTTCGGCTTAAAAACGGGCAGAACAGTTCTGGGCCAACACGCGTGTGCGGAACAAGGCGTGTGTCACGCCTCGATCTCAGGTGGCATCTTCAACCTTAGGACACAGGACAGGGACCGAGGGGTGGGAAGAAGCAAGAAGGCCTAATCTCCGCGGCATACAGGTGGGCATGCAGGTGAGGGCCACCTGCTCCAGGCCGGCCTGTTGTCGCTTCAGAAACAGAAACCTGTAGCTCCCTCTAACGTCTTCGCTCACGGTCGGCCCTCTCCCCACCTCCACCCGTACCAGTAATCCCAGTCCTGAGAGCAAGGAGCCTCTGGAACGCCTCGGACCCGACTCCCAACACTTCCTGCTCCTTCCTAACTTGCAAATCAAGCCACACGGCCCTGCCCGCTCACTTACCACTGCGCCCGCCCCTTGGGGGCCGTTCGGGGCCGTATCCGCCATGGGGATCTCACGCGTCTGGGACGCTGCAATCGGAAAGGGAAAAGAGCGAAGGAAGGTCAGCGCCGGGGCCGCGACACCGGGAACTGGCTTTCCTGCTCCCGGCGGGAGTTTCCGAGCCTCCACAGAGCAAAGGACTCGCCGCTTCAGTGCAGCGGACTGTCCCGCGGGTACCCGCAGCGGCCGGGAAATACCTGTCCGACACCACCAAGAGCAAAGCTGGGTTTCTAGAAAGAGCGGAGCGAAGGCGGGGCTTCGGAACAAGGCCCAAAGGGCCGAGCTAAGGCCGCCGGCTCCAGGTTATTGTCGAACCCGGAAGTGCTCCCTTCACTTCCGTGGGGAAGAGGCGGTGACGCAGAGGGGAAACCCGCAGCGGTGCCCTGAGGCATGACGGGAAGTGTCGTTTTTCTGGCTTCGGCTTCCCGTGTCGTGCACGCCCGTTGCTCTGTAAGCTAAGAAGCGGGTCTGGCCAAGCAGCTTTTGTCTCATCGTCACAGCTCAAAGATGGTCTTCCCTGCCCATGGAAAACCACAAAGGCTCTCTACTCCCTGATATAGAAGCCTCAGAAATGTCTTCTTTGCTGTTTTGTTCCAGGGGCTCACGAGGCCCTGTGGTGCTACTTCTAACATTAGTTATTTCAGCAAGCATTTCCTGAGGCCTGCTGTGTGACAGGCTCCATACTTGACAAGGAAGATAAAAAGATGGTTGTGACACAGACTGCGGGGGAGATAGGCAAGATGAAATCACGGCACACTGCTTGTGTCCTATGCGGAGAGGCCGAGTTAATCACAGGAGGCCCTAATCAGAGGGGTCTGGGAAGGGTTCCTGGAAAATCTGTTTCTGGCCCTAGGTTTTGAGGTAGTTCAAGGAGAAGGTAGCTACATGAGGGAGGGGATTGCAGACGGCAACAGAAAGCGCGTGAAGCAACAGGACAGAGAACTTATTCAGTATAACCACAATGAACATGCCATTGGAGGCGGGGATGGGCGTGGGAGGCGTGTGTGTGTGTGTGTTCAGGGGAGGATGTGCATTGTGCAAGATCTGGGTTAGAGAGGCCAGCAGGTGTGCTAAAGAGAGGATCTGAACTTGACCCAAAATCCAGAGAACCATGGTACAATTTTAAGAAGTGTGACATTGTGAGACATAAAAAGATCACTCTGGAAACAGGATAAGAGGATGATCAGAGAGGCAAATCAAAAGCCTGGTGCTTAATAGGGAGGCCATTGCATATATATAGCAGAGAAGTGATGGGATTCTGAACCAGGCAGTGTTATGCGGGAAGAGAAGAGGAAAGATGACTTGGAGAGGCCATCCAAGATTTGGTGACTGACTAGATATGGGTGTGCTGGAGAAGAAAGGTCATCTTTTGAGACCTAGAGAAGAGCTGTAGAGAAGGAAGACTTAGAAGAGCAGGACATTGAGAATAAAATCTGAGGGGTTTGGGGGAGGAAACTGACTAGAGATTTACAGGCAGCTGGTACCCCACTTGAAAACCATGACTCTGTAATACTCTGACTTCTCTTAGATGTGTAGATTTCCACCAGTAGCCATGAGTGGTTTAGGAGCTAGTCCGCTGTAGCTGACAAGTCAAATGGTGCCATCTTGAAATCACAGTAGGGGCTTCCCTGGTGGCGCAGTGGTTAAGAATCCGCCTGCCAATGCAGGGGACATGGGTTCAAGTCCTGGTCTGGGAAGATCCCACATGCTGCGGAGCAACTGAGCCCATGCGCCACAACTACTGAGCCTGCGTGCCACAACTACTGAAGCCCGTACGCCTAGAGCCCGTGCTCCGCAACAAGAGAAGCCACTGCAATGAGAAGCCCGCAGACCGCAACGAACAGTAGCCCCCGCTCTCTGCAACTAGAGAAAGCCCACACACAGCAGCAAAGACCCAATGCAGCCGAAGATAAATAAATAAATAAATAAATAAATATTTTTTTAAAAAAGAAGCTACAGTAAACTTCTGTTTTTCTAAGGCCACTGCCCAAGTTCAAGTCCTCAGGATCTTCAGCCTGAATTACCCATCTAAGGTAAAATGCCACATCTTCTGCACTCCTCACATATCATTTACTCCATATTTTTATAGCATTTATTGAAACCGTTCACCTCTGATTGGGACTTGAACCCACGTGCCGGGATTTGAACCCAGCCTAAACCCAGAATGGGACTTGAACCCACAGACTTTTAATTAGAATCAGTCAACTCATGTCTGGACTTACTGAGGCTCAGGTTCTTTGTGTCTCAGCGCAGAAGGAATTCATCGAGAGGCAAAGTGATAGGCAAGAAGTAGCTTTATTAATATAGGATGTTTGTGAGAGATGCAAGCAGGTAGGTGAGGGGGCTCTGCCCCAAGGATAAAGTGGGCTATATTTTTATAATCAAAGGAAAGTGGAGGAGGGAGTAAAGACCCCCTTCTTCCTCATTCTTCGAGTAGCCGTCAGGTTTACATCAGTAGTTCCTCCTTCTTATGGAGCAGGAGAGTGTCTGACCTTATGAGGTCAAACTAGGACTGTCATAAGCGTTTATTCAAATCAGCAGAGGGGTGGTAACATTTTTCTTTCACTTAATGACCTGGGGCATATCTCCTGCTTTATAGTTAAGCAAGCCTGCTTCGTTCCACGACGTTTCTTTCTTTTTTATTTTTTAAAATTTATTTTATTTATTTATTTTTGTCAGCATTGGGTCTTCGTTGCTGTGCACGGGCTTTCTCTAGCTATGGCGAGCGGGGGCCACTCTTCATTGCGGTGCATGGGCTTCTCATTGCAGTGGCCTCTCCTGTTGCGGAGCACGAGCTCTAGGCGCACGGGCTTCAGTAGTTGTGGCACACGGGCTCAGCAGTTGTGGCTTGCGGGCTCTAGAGCACAGGCTCAGTAGTTGTGGTGCACAGGCTTAGTTGCTCCGCGGCATGTGGGATCTTCCCGGACCAGGGCTCGAACCCGTGTCCCCTGCATTGGCAGGCGGATTCTTAACCACTGCGCCACCAGGGAAGTCCCCACAATGTTTCTTGAACGATTATTAACTTACAGTGGTCTCCCAAAGTTCCCTAGGTTTCCCTATCTATAATCCCCTACTGGGACTTCTACAACTACCTGTATAACTATCCTATTCCATCCCGATAGTTATCACTCTCTAACGTTTCTTATAATTATTTGTGTACCTACCAGGAGTGCATGTGTATGTGTGTGTGTGTGTGTATATATATATGTGTGTGTCTCTAAGCTTGATCTGCCATAACAAAACATCAGGCTGGGTGGCTTAAACAACAGAAATTTATTTCTCAAAGTTCTGGAAGATGATAAGTCCGAGATCAAGGTGCTAGCAGGTAGAATTCATTCTGAGGCCTCTTCTCTTAACTGGTAGGTGGCTGACCTTTCACTATGTGCTCACATGGCCTTTCCCAGGTGGGTGCATGTGTAAGGAGAGGGAGGGAGGGAGGGAGAGAGAGACGGAGAGAGAGGGAGAGCTCTTCCTTTTTTAATAAGGCCACCCTGTCCCATCAAAATAGGGGTCCACTCTTATTACCTCACTTACCCTTAATTACCTCCTAAAAATCCTATCTCCAAATATAGTCACATTATGGGTTAGGGCTTCAACATATGAATTTTGGAGGGACACAGTTCAGTCCATATATATGTTTTACTGATTTAAAGGATCCTCTTATTACAAAAATACTAAAATATAAGTGTCTTCTATTGTAAATTCCATATAGCCAATTGATTCTCACAGAATACTGTTGATTTTTGCTGAACTCTTGTATACATAGCAACATATGGTTGCAATTGATGAACCAGTGTAGTTCCATGAACGTTGCTTGATATTTTTATTAAGCAGTAAGATGAAAGTGACATATATTGAAACTTTACTCTTTCAACAATGATGTGATCAGCTTCTTTGCTGACTTGAATAATAGTTTCTGAATATTGGAAGACCGCTTACTCAGTTTTTTAATGCTATTCACAATGTAACAGCTACAGACATAACACAGTTTTAAGTTTAATCTATATTATTAACATTCTCTTCATCACTTTTAAGTCTAGACTATCAACAATACAATAAATCAAGCCCTGATCTATGGTGTTTGCTGATACTTCCATGGTGTAAATGCTCCCACCATGATCAATTTCAAACTGTCAACATAATGTCACTGAACATGTAGTTGGGAAGAGATGAGCATTACACGCCATTATATAAGATTTCCATTGTGTAGATACCATAGAAATAAATAAAATATCTAACATTGATAATGGTATACAATATAGTGATGTAGTAAAAATAATTAGGAACTGAGTTTTGAATAGTATCATTTTTAATATAACTTATTGTAAATGTATATAATTAAAAATTTTAATAACAGTTGTGCATAGCAGCCAACTCACCAGTTCTTAAGAACTTGACAGTCAGCTTTTGCAAGCCAATATGAGCTGGGTCCTACATACCACTATGTGTCTTTGTTTATGACATTCCCTCAGCCCTTTCCTCCCAGTTCCTTTAGGTATTAGAATTTTCCTTAGTTAAAAAAAAAAAAAAAAATTGAATCTTTTCCATGGAGCAACATGGCAGTTAAACCTTAATCAAAAGATTAAATTTAGCACCATGAATGTAGTGGGTTATCTTGACACTGTCTCCTGATATGGCATAATATTCACAACATTCTCTAAAGAAATTCTTGACAGATTATCTACTCCAAATCAAATACAGCCCATCTAGACCTAACTTTCAGTTTACAGAAAATGTAAAGAGAGTAACAAGTTAAACAACACCATGAGACAAAAATCAAAATGCAGTACCTTCTACAGAATAACTGGCCTGGACCCTTCAAAAAGTAAGTATCAGGAAGCAACCTAAATGTCCATCAACAGAGGAATGGATAAAGAAGATGTGGTACATATGTACAATGGAATATTACTCAGCCATAAAAAAGAACAAAATAATGCCATTTGCAGCAACATGGATAGACCTAGAGATTGTCATACTGAGTGAAGTAAGTCAGACAGAGAAAGACAAATATCATATGATATCGCTTATATGTGGAATCTAAAAAAATGGTACAAATGAACTTATTTACAAAACAGAAATAGAGTCACAGATGTAGAAAACAAACTTATGGTTACCAGAGGGGAAAGGGTGGGAGGGATAAATTGGGAGATTGGGATTGACATATACAGACTACTATAAATAAAATAGATAACTGTAAGGATCTACTGTATAGCACAGGGAGGTCTACTCAATACTCTATAATGGCCTATATGGGAAAAGAATCTAAAAAAGAGTAGATATATGTATAATGTGTAACAGATTCACTTTGCTGTACAGCAGAAACTAACACAACATTGTAAATCAACTATACTCCAATAAAACTTTTTTTGAAAGTAAGTATCATTATAAAAGGTGGGAGAGTTATTCCAAATTAAAAGCATGTACAAAGTCATAATAGCCAAGTGCGTGGTTTGATTGTCTAGATTCTAGATTGGGAACTAGCAATAAAAGAAATTTGGGGACAATTATAGACATTTGATTATGGAATGGATATTAGATGACATTATGTGATTATTGTTAATTATTTTTGAGGGGTGTGTGATTTACAGGTAAAGTTTCTGGATGTCTACAACTTGTATTCAGAAGTTTCAGAAAAAAAAAAAAAACTAGGTAGATGGATGGACAGATAGAACAAAAGCAAATGTAGCAAAATGTTAACAATTGTTCAATCAAGGTGGAAGATATGAGTATTCATTCTTATTCTCTGATTTCATATCTGTGTTCAGATTTTCCATATTAAAAAGTTTAGAAGGGACTTCCCTGGTTGCACAGTGGTTAAGAGTCCGCCTGCCAATGCAGGGGACATGGATTTGAGTCCTGGTCCCAGAAGATCCCACATGCCGCGGAGCAACTGAGCCGGTGCGCCATGACTGCTGAGCCTACGCGCCACAACTACTGAGGCCCGTGTGACTAGAGCCCATGCTCTGCAACGGGAGGGGCCACCACAATGGGAGGCCCGTGCACTGCGCAAAGAGTGGCCCCCACTCGCCGCAACTGGAGAAGGCGTGTGCAACGACAAGGACCAAATGCAGCCAAAAAAAAATAATAATAATTAAAAAAAAAAAGTTTAGAACAGAAGGGATTTTGTTATAGCAATATAATGCCTTCTGAGTTTTAATATGCCAAAAATCATACAGTAATTTATTATCAGGTATTGTATATAACGATCAATCAACTGACAACTCAATTTGGTCCTCCACTGGTATTGAAAACAAGTAATTGAAAGTGAACAGCAGCAGAATATGCCACTTTGCTATAAGGGTTATTTTAAGCTGAAGGCAATTGAGAAGCAGTAGGTACAAGCTCTCTGCCCTCTCCTCCATTTGCCTAAAAACAGAGCATAAATTTGTAAAGTTCTTCCCCCTCCTCTCTCTACCAGGAAGGACAAAAGTTACCCTTACCAGCCCAGACATGGCACCAAAGCAATCTATTGTACATAACAAACTTTACTAACTAGCCCTTATTTTCCATTAGTTCCCGTATATATTTGCCTTCCCACAATTTACCACCCTAGAAACTCAAAAGTCCTTTTCCTTTATTTTGTCACTTCTCTTTTGTTGAGATGCTACATAAGCCCAAGTTCTAACCAACTTGCTACATAAGCCAAGTTCTAACCATTCCCCATGTGTATGAATCATGTTAATAAACTTCAGTTTGTTTTTCTTTTTTTTTTTTTTTTTTTAAATTTTATTTATTTATTTATTTATGGCTGTGTTGGGTCTTCGTTTCTGTGCGAGGGCCCTCTCCAGTTGTGGCAAGCGGGGGCCACTCCCCATCGCGGTGCGCAGGCCCCTCACCATCGCGGCCCCTCCCGTTGCGGAGCACAGGCTCCAGACGCGCAGGCTCAGCAATTGTGGCTCACGGGCCCAGTTGCTCCGCGGCACGTGGGATCCTCCCAGACCAGGGCTCGAACCCGCGTCCCCTGCATTGGCAGGCAGACTCTCAACCACTGCGCCACCAGGGAAGCCCCAGTTTGTTTTTCTTGTTACTCTTTTTTGTCAGTCTAATTTATAGGACCCCACAGTGAAACTAGGAAGGGTAGAGGGAAAATATTTTTTTCCTCCCATGCAAAAGTCACCCAGATTGCAAAAGGATTTGTTTACATGGTTACTGAGTCAAATTTTTTCTCAATATCTAACCTGATATTTTAAATTGTCCCTTTGTTCAGTGCTCTAGAAAATTTGACAGCTACTGAGACTCAGAAGATCGAGTAAGATGCCTTTCAAAATGTGAAAAGGAGGTCAGAAAGAACCAGTGTGACAAGTTCTCAGAAAGATAACTTTTAGGAAAACAAGTACATGGAAGTTATGGTTTGGTCCATGCCATTAAAAGTATCAGTGCCAGTATATCTTTTAGAAAACCTTTTCGTACTTTCAGGGGTACATGTGTCACAGAAGTTAATTATTTGCCATATTTACTTTATATTGTTTCTTTTTTATAAAACAATACGTATAAAGTTGAAACCCATCCCATTCCATTATCCTAACTATCCAGAGCTACCTCTTCACTGAACTTACTATATTCTTTCTGTTCATGTTCTTATACTTGTCTTGCATATGTATTTATTACCTAGGTACATGGAGAATAAAATACAGTACAGTTTTGTATCCTTCTACACTTTTAATAGATGGTACCATACTTCATGTATCCTCCTGGAAACCTACTTTTTTTCAGTCAACATTTTGCTTAAGTTGTATCCACGTTAGTCCACCTAGACTTAGTTTACTTATTCTAGTGATAATTACTATATCCTACAATATTTATGAATTACCAAAATTAACCTCAGTGATGAACATTTAGTTTTTTCCCTTTAAAATCAATTCTGCAGTGAACAGCTTTGCCTGAGCGTTTATTTAGAGTAAATATTTGAAGTGGAATGGGTAAGCCATAGGGTATCTTCAACCTTGCTATAAAAATAATTGCAGGAACTTCCCTGGTGGCGCAGTGGTTGGGAATCCGCCTGCCAATGCAGGGGACGCGGGTTCGAGCCCTGTTCCGGGAAGATCCCACATGCCTCGGGGCGACTGAGCCCGTGCGCCACGGCTGCTGATACTGTGTTCTAGAGCCCACGAGCCACAACTACTGAGGCCTGCGCGCCTAGAGCCCGTGCTCGGCAACAACAGAAGCCACCGCAATGAGAAGCCTGCGCACCGCAACGAAGAGTAGCCCGGGTTTTTACTGAGCTCTGACCGCCACAGCAACAGTCAGCTCTACCCACCACCAGAGCCTCCCATCAAGCCTCTTAGATAGCCTCAACCACCAGAGGGCAGACAACAGAAGCAAGAAAAACTACAATCCTGCAGCCTGTGGACCCAAAACCACAGTTACAGAAAGACAGAGAAGATGAAAAGGCAGAGGGCTATGTACCAGATGAAGGAACAAGAAAAAACCCCAGAAAAACAACTAAATGAAGTGGAGATAGGCAACCTTCCAGAAAAAGAATTCAGAATAATGATAGTGAAGATGATCCAGGACCTCGGAATAAGAATGGAGGCAAAGATTGAGAAGATGCAAGAAATGATTAACAAAGACCTAGAAGAATTAAAGAACAAACAAACAGAGATGACCAATGCAATAACTGAAATGAAAACTACACTAGAAGGAATCAATAGCAGAATAACTGAGGCAGAAGAACGGATAAGTGACCTGGAAGACAGAATGGTGGAATTCACTGCTGCGGAACAGACTAAAGAAAAAAGAATAAAAAGAAATGAAGACAGCCTAAGAGACCTCTGGGACAACATTAAACGCAACAACATTCGCATTATAGGGGTCCCAGAAGGAGAAGAGAGAGAGAAAGGACCAGAGAAAATATTTGAAGAGATTATAATCGAAAACTTCCCTAACATGGGAAAGGAAATAGCCACCCAAGTCCAGGAAGCGCAGAGAGTCCCATACAGAATAAACCCAAGGAGAAACACGCCGAGACACATAGTAATCAAAGTGGCAAAAATTAAAGACAAAGAAAAATTATTGAAAGCAGCAAGGGAAAAACGACAAATAACATACAAGGGAACCCCCATAAGGTTAACAGCTGATTTCTCAGCAGAAACTCTGCAAGCCAGAAGGGAGTGGCATGAAATACTTAAAGTGATGAAAGGGAAGAACCTACAACCAAGATTACTCTACCCAGCAAGGATCTCATTTAGATTTGATGGAGAAATCAAAAGCTTTACAGACAAGCAAAAGCTAAGAGAATTCAGCACCACCAAACCAGCTCTACAACAAATGCTAAAGGAACTTCTCTAAGTGGGAAACACAAGAGAAGAAAAGGACCTACAAAAACAAACCCAAAACAATTAAGAAAATGGTCATAGGAACATACATATCGATAATTACCTTAAACGTGAATGGATTAAATGCCCCAACCAAAAGACATAGACTGGCTGAATGGATACAAAAACAAGACCCATATATATGCTGTCTACAAGAGACCCACTTCAGACCTAGGGACACATACAGACTGAAAGTGAGGGGATGGAAAAAGATATTCCATGCAAATGGAAATCAAAAGAAAGCTGGAGTAGCTATACTCATATCAGATAAAATAGACTTTAAAATAAAGAATGTTACAAGAGACAAGGAAGGACACTACATAATGATCCAGGGATCAATCCAAGAAGAAGATATAACAATTATAAATATATATGCACCCAACATAGGAGCACATCAATACATAAGGCAACTGCTAACAGCTATAAAAGAGGAAATCGACAGTAACACAATAATAGTGGGGGACTTTAACACCTCACTTACACCAATGGACAGATCATCCAAAATGAAAATAAATAAGGAAACAGAAGCTTTAAATGACACAATAGACCAGATAGATTTAATTGATATATATAGGACATTCCATCCAAAAACGGCAGATTACACGTTCTTCTCAAGTGCACACGGAACATTCTCCAGGATAGATCACATCTTGGGTCACAAATCAAGCCTCAGTAAATTTAAGAAAATTGAAATCATATCAAGCATCTTTTCTGACCACAACGCTATGAGATTAGAAATGAATTACAGGGAAAAAAACGTAAAAAAGACAAACACATGGAGGCTAAACAATACGTTACTAAATAACCAAGAGATCACTGAAGAAATCAAACAGGAAATAAAAAAATACCTAGAGACAAATGACAATGAAAACACGACGACCCAAAACCTATGGGATGCAGCAAAAGCGGTTCTAAGAGGGAAGTTTATAGCTATACAAGCCTACCTAAAGAAACAAGAAAAATCTCAAGTAAACAATCTAATTTTACACCTAAAGAAACTAGAGAAAGAAGAACAAACAAAACCCAAAGTTAGCAGAAGGAAAGAAATCATAAAGATCAGAGCAGAAATAAATGAAATAGAAACAAAGAAAACAATAGCAAAGATCAATAAAACTAAAAGTTGGTTCTTTGAGAAGATAAACAAAATTGATAAGCCATTAGCCAGACTCATCAAGAAAAAGAGGGAGAGGACTCAAATCAATAAAATCAGAAACGAAAAAGGAGAAGTTACAACAGACACCGCAGAAATACAAAACATCCTAAGAGACTACTACAAGCAACTTTATGCCAATAAAATGGACAACCTGGAAGAAATGGACAAATTCTTAGAAAGGTATAACCTTCCAAGACTGAATCAGGAAGAAACAGAAAATATCAACAGACCAATCACAAGTAATGAAATTGAAACTGTGATTAAAAATCTTCCAACAAACAAAAGTCCAGGACCAGATGGCTTCACAGGTGAATTCTATCAAACATTTAGAGAAGAGCTAACACCCATCCTTCTCAAACTCTTCCAAAAAATTGCAGAGGAAGGAACTCTCCCAAACTCATTCTATGAGGCCACCATCACCCTGATACCAAAACCAGACAAAGACACTACAAAAAAAGAAAATTACAGACCAATATCACTGATGAATATAGATGCAAAAATCCTCAACAAAATACTAGCAAACAGAATCCAACAACACATTAAAAGGATCATACACCACGATCAAGTGGGATTTATCCCAGGGATGCAAGGATTCTTCAATATACGCAAATCAATCAATGTGATACACCATATTAACAAATTGAAGAATAAAAACCATATGATCATCTCAATAGATGCAGAAAAAGCTTTTGACAAAATTCAACACCCATTTCTGATAAAAACTCTCCAGAAAGTGGGCATAGAGGGAACCTACCTCAACATAATAAAGGCCATATATGACAAACCCACAGCAAACATCATTCTCAATGGTGAAAAACTGAAAGCATTTCCTCTAAGATCAGGAACGAGACAAGGATGTCCACTCTCACCACTATTATTCAACATAGTTCTGGAAGTCCTAGCCACGGCAATCAGAGAAGAAAAAGAAATAAAAGGAATACAAATTGGAAAAGAAGAAGTAAAACTGTCACTGTTTGCGGATGACATGATACTATACATAGAGAATCCTAAAACTGCCACCAGAAAACTGCTAGAGCTAATTAATGAATATGGTAAAGTTGCAGGTTACAAAATTAATGCACAGAAATCTCTTGCATTCCTATACACTAATGATGAAAAATCTGAAAGAGAAATTATGGAAACACTCCCATTTACCATTGCAACAAAAAGAATAAAATACCTAGGAATAAACCTACCTAAGGAGACAAAAGACCTGTATGCAGAAAACTATAAGACACTGATGAAAGAAATTAAAGATGATACCAACAGATGGAGAGATATACCATGTTCTTGGATTGGAAGAATCAACATTTTGAAAATGAGTATACTACCCAAAGCAATCTACAGATTCAATGCAATCCCTATCAAATTACCAATGGCATTTTTTACGGAGCTAGAACAAATCATCTTAAAATTTGTATGGAGACACAAAAGACCCCGAATAGCCAAAGCAGTCTTGAGGCAAAAAAATGGAGCTGGAGGAATCAGACTCCCTGACTTCAGACTATACTACAAAGCTACAGTCATCAAGACAATATGGTACTGGCACAAAAACAGAAACATAGATCAATGGAACAAGATAGAAAGCCCAGAGATTAACCCATGCACCTATGGTCAACTAATCTATGACAAAGGAGGTAAAGATATACAATGGAGAAAAGACAGTCTCTTCAATAAATGGTGCTGGGAAAACTGGACAGCCACATGTAAAAGAATGAAATTAGAATACTCCCTAACACCATACACAAAAATAAACTCAAAATGGATTAGAGACCTAAATATAAGACTGGACACTATAAAACTCTTAGAGGAAAACATAGGAAGAACACTCTTTGACATAAATCACAGCAAGATCTTTTTCGATCCACCTCCTAGAGTAATGGAAATAAAAACAAAAATAAACAAGTGGGACCTAATGAAACTTCAAAGCTTTTGCACAGCAAAGGAAACCATAAACAAGACGAAAAGACAACCCTCAGAATGGGAGAAAATATTTGCAAATGAATCAACGGACAAAGGATTAATCTCCAAAATATATAAACAGCTCATTCAGCTCAATATCAAAGAAACAAACACCCCAATCCAAAAATGGGCAGAAGACCTAAATAGACATTTCTCCAAAGAAGACATACAGACGGCCACGAAGCACATGAAAAGATGCTCAACATCACTAATTATTAGAGAAATGCAAATCAAAACTACAATGAGGTATCACCTCACTCCTGTTAGAATGGGCATCATCAGAAAATCTACAAACAACAAATGCTGGAGAGGGTGTGGAGAAAAGGGAACCCTCTTGCACTGTTGGTGGGAATGTAAATTGATACAGCCACTATGGAGAACAATATGGAGGTTCCTTAAAAAACTAAAAATAGAATTACCATATGACCCAGCAATCCCACTACTGGGCATATACCCAGAGAAAACCGTAATTCAAAAAGACACGTGCACCCGAATGTTCATTGCAGCACTATTTACAATAGCCAGGTCATGGAAGCAACCTAAATGCCCATCAACAGACGAATGGATAAAGAAGTTGTGGTACATATATACGATGGAATATTATTCAGCCATAAAAAGGAACGAAATTGAGTCATTTGTTGAGACGTGGATGGATCTAGAGACTGTCATACAGAGTGAAGTAAGTCAGAAAGAGAAAAACAAATATCGTATGTTAATGCATGTATGTGGAACGTAGAAAAATGGTACAGATGAGCCAGTTTGCAGGGCAGAAGTTGAGACACAGATGTAGAGAATGGACATATGGACACCAAGGGGGGAAAACTGCGATGAGGTGGGGATGGTGATGTGCTGAATTGGGCGATTGGGATTGACATGTATACACTGATGTGTATAAAACTGATGCCTAATAAGAACCTGCAGTATAAAAAAACAAACAAAACAACTAATACTAAACTTTCATTGGGTTATTTGTATGGAAATATGTTAATATAAATGTTTCAGACATTACATGAAATTTCTAAAAATCTTATATTTGTATTTGTATGGAAATATGTATGGAAATATGTTAATATAAATGTTTCAGACATTACATGAAATTTCTAAAAAAAAAAAAAAAAAAAAAAAAGAGTAGCCCGGGCCTGCCGCAACTAGAAAAAGCCTGTGTGCAGCAACAAAGACTCAACGCAGCGAAAAAATAAATAAATAAATATTAAAAAAAAAATAATAATAATTGCAAATTTACTTCTCTGAGTGGTTGTACTTAGTGTATGAGAATATCCCTAATCCCTGCCAACACTTTTTTTTTTAAAAATAAGAGTGCAGAGCCTTTTTTTTTTTTTTTTTACTTATTTATTTTTGGCTGCATTGGGTCCTCGTTGCGGTGCACGGGCTTCTCATCGCGGCGGCCCCTCCCGCTGCAGAGCACGGGCTCCAGGCGCGTGGACCCCAGCAGCTGCGGCACGCGGGCTCCAGAGCGCAGGCTCAGCAGCCGCGACGCACGGGCCCAGCCGCTCCACGACACGCGGGATCCTCCCGAACCAGGGCCCGAACCCGCGTCCCCTGCACCGGCAGGCGGACTCCCAACCACTGAGCCACCAGGGAAGCCCTTGTTATTTTTAGTTCTCACCACTCTTACGTGTATGAAATGGCATATCATTGTTTTAATTTGCATTTTCCTAAGTAACAATGAGGTTGAGCATCTTTTCACAACTTTATTGGCCATTCAGGTTTTCTCTTCTTTTGCCTCTCTTTCTATTGTGTTGTTTGTCTTTTATTATTATTATCCATTATTATTTGTTGGAGTTTTAAAAATTTATGTTTAAATGTTAAAATTATGTTTTGATACCAGTCCTTTGTTATGAGTTGAAAAATTTCCTTTCACTTTCAAAGCTGAATCAAAATACTAAGTGAATACAGGGGGGATGGATGGAGGAACAATCTGTCCCACAACCTTAGACCCCAAGCTGAACTAGAAACTGCCAGGCCTGGCTCCATGAAGCTGCTAAATTAAGATAAATGAAAAGGGGGCACAAACCAGGTTGCTTTCCAAATCTTGCTGATTTATGAAAGATGATATTCCCCATCAAAACTCTGTTTAATAGTTTGACTTTGTTTTCCTGACTGAATCAACTTAATCATATTATTCTAACAATTGAGTTATTTTGATTTCATTCTCTTTGCCTCTTCTGTATTCTCAGATGTGCTGAAAATACACTAAAAAGGACCACAGATCTACATCTACAAGTACAGCCTACAATGGAGGTTCTAGAAAGATTTCAAAGAAGAAATAATTTCTTTTGAATGGATAAAAATAAGGAGCTAACTACCATTCTTACAAATGGTGCTCACTTTTAGTGACAGATTTTCTTTTTCTATTGTCTTTCCCTGGAGCTTAAGCCTCTCAAAGTCAGACTGTATTTTCTTCATTTCTGTGTCATTCCCCCAGACTTCAAACAAAACTATAGACGCTGATATGGATCCCAGGACAGTGTTTCAGGAAATTTAGGGACAGCATAAAATATACTGAGGTCATAGTGGGAGAAGTTGAAACCACTTTGCCAAGACATTTGGTACCGTAAGAGCTTTCGCTGTTAATGTTGACTATTGAATGCATGACATCTATCATTTTTCTTCTGTGGGAAGTATTGTGAAAAGTTTTGTGATTTGTTTGATGTATGAATGATATTTCACCCCCTTCTTTGTTTTTGTTTTTTAACAATTGGAATTTGTCTTTTTTTTCCCTAGTGTATTTCTTTTTTTTTTTTTTTTTAATTATTTATTTATATTTATTTATTTATTTATTTATTTATGGCTGTGTTGGGTCTTCATTTCTGTGCGAGGGCTTTCTCTAGTTGTGGCAAGCGGGGGCCTCTCTTCATCGCGGTGCGCAGGCCTCTCACTATCGCGGCCTCTCTTGTTGTGGAGCACAGGCTCCAGACGCGCAGGCTCAGTAATTGTGGCTCACGGGCCCAGTTGCTCCGTGGCATGTGGGATCTTCCCAGACCAGGGCTCGAACCCGTGTCCCCTGCATTGGCAGGCAGATTCTCAACCACTGCGCCACCAGGGAAGCCCCCCTAGTGTATTTCTTTACTTTCTTCTTTGATCCATCTGTTTGGTAGTGTTAATTAAATAAGGAGGCCATTAGACCAAGGTGGTTCTAATACCGTATCAGCCTACTAAGCAAACCAAAACCTAAGCCTGTTCATACCTCAAGGTTAAGAAATCAAAACCTAAGGACAACCAGTTGCAAACAGCCAACTAGGCTTTTCCAAATAAGGCAAACATTTAAGCTGTAGCCAATCAAATAGTTCCCTTGCTTTGCTTCTGCCCTTCTTCTATAAAAGTCTTTCCCCTAACTCCTGTCAGTGGAGCTTCTAAGTACTTCTGGTTTGGCAGTGCCGGATTAGAATTGATTTTTGCTGAAATAAACTCTTAACATTTTTAATATACCTCAGTTTATCTTTTAACAGTAGTGAGATAACTTCCCAAATCTACATGGTCATCTTAGTCAGGACTCTCTTTATTGCAAGTAACAGAAATTAAGCCCAAACGGACTTAAGGGGGAAAAGGGACAAAATATTGATAATTGGCTACTTTGAAGAGACCAGAGTTAAATGATCTTGTAACAGGCATGACTGGACTTAAGAGTACAAATGATATCAAAGGAATCTGTGTTCTGGTTTCTGCTTAGCTCTGAGTTGACTTCATTGTCAAGCTGATCCTTCCTTAACTCCAATTCATATTCCACCAGGTTAGCAAGACCAGCCCATAGAAAGTGCTTCTTGCCTGGTACTTTCAAATAATGGTCCAAGCTTGATTCTCAGTGGATCAAGTCTGGTCCTATAAATTCTTAAACCAATCAGTGAGACAGAAGGACCAGGCTTGGGTCATTCACCCACATTTGTTTAAATGGAGTAGTAAGAGGAATATGTGTGGCATCAGCCTCATCTGAAACTCCGAGTGTGTTGCTATGAAAAGAATGAGGTATGAATGCCAGGAAAGCAAAAACAATATAATTCCACTTCAATCATCATTTTTTTAGCTCATGCTTTTTATATTTTTGCTTTTTTTTTCAGTGCCTGTCAATCAGTTTCTACTTGGTAAGAGTTTCCATAGGATGAGGGTCAAGTTCTAAGTGTTACCCAGCTTATTTTAATTGAAAGAAAGAAAATTCTGCTGTAACACAAACCCTGTAGCTGAAGCAGTTGGCTACCAAGAGGCCATTACTCCATTTGGCTAGAAATTGGCTGATGGAGCAAGAATTGATTCCAGAGTTATTGATGATTTGGCTCTCCCCAGTTTTCAAGGGGAATTCTACTGAACCATCAAGTCATCAATTTGCTCATTTCTGCTTCCATCAGTGATTAATGATCCTGTGGTTGGATAGAGCATTTTTGCAATTGCTAAGTGCTGAGTCACTCATCTCATTAGGAATACATTCCTACTTTTATTTGCTGCCCCAAAGTAAGCTCCATAAGCTCTGCAGTTACAGTGTGAGGTCTTAATTTGTGTGTGTGTGTGTGTGTGTGTGTGTGTGTGTGTGTGCACGCACATGCGCATGCGCCTGCCTTTGTCCTTGACTAAGCTATTTTTAATCTCTGTAATTAATCAGCAGTGTTTATTATTTTAGTTTTCTATTACTGTTTAAAGAAATTACCACTAATTCGGTGCCTTAAAATAGCACAAATTTACCATCTTACAGTTCTGGAGGTCAGAAGTCCCACATAGGTCTCCCTGGGCTAAAATCAAGGTATCTGCAGGACTCTATTCCTTTTTCGGAGACTGTAGGGGGAAATTCATTTCCTTGCCTTTTCCAGCTTTTAGAGGCTACTCCATTCCTGGCTTCTTGAACCCCTTTTCCCATCTTCAAAGCCAGCAATGTTGCATCTTTCTGACCATCCTTCTGTGGTTAACAGCACCCTCTGACTGTTTTGCTTATCCTCTTCCACTTTTAAGGACCCTTGTGATTACATTGGGCTCACCTGGATAATCCAGGATACTCTCTCTGTACTAAGGTCAGCTGATTAGCCATCTTAATTCTATCTGCAAACTTAATTCCCCTTTGCCATATAACCTAACATATTTACAGGTTCTAAGGATGAGAATGTGGACATCTTGGAGGTAGGGCGAGACAAGCACTATTCTGCCTTTCACATCCTCAGACATATAAAAAATTCTGCCTGGGTGGAGGTGGGATTGACTTCTCTACCCACCCACTCCTGTAGAAAAATCCAGTTCTGCTTCCATTTGTAAATTCATCCAACATTTCTTTACTCCATATAAATTTGACTTCTCCTTTGAACCACTTTTAAGAAATTTCCCAGTTCTCTCATCACTTAATGAGCTACAGAAAATCTTTGACATGTGTTTACACATAATTTCTTATTTTATAAATATTATACATTAATAATATGTCATAGTTTTACCTTGTTTTGAAAATATATCAGACATTTAGCTACTAGAGATAGAAATTAAAAAAAAAAAAAAATATATATATATGTTGGGCTACACCCCGCAGGCTCGGAAGCCCTGCACTTGCCCAGCTTCAAGACGGAAGAAAGAGCATGGAGTTAGCAACAGAGACTTCAGTGGTTTAATGGACAGGGGGATTTACATGTCTGAAGCAAGGTCCTGGAGCGACACCCCTACCGTGGACAATGGGCAGGACGTGGCAGTAGTGTTTGCTCCTGGGGGGTGGAGGTGGGGAGCGTGGAGGGGATTGGGGGTTACCAGTTATGGGGGAGTTGACATCAGGTTGGCTAATCGGTTACCAGGGAAACTAGCAGAGGGGTACGCCCCTCACCACCCCTTTGATATGCTATCTTGGTGGCTAAAGTTAGAACAATCTTTAGCTGGGGCCTGGGGCAAGTACGTAGGAAGGTCGGTCAGGTGAGTAGGGTGAAGCAGGCATTGGTCGAGCAGGGCATGGACAGAGAGCAAGAGAACAGCCATCTTGGGTGGCCTGATCATATATATACACACTAGAGATGTGTTCTAGGGCTTCAGAAAGTGAGGATATCCACCACCTCTTCTATCTTCTTATAAATTTCAACATGGGCAGGAGATGGACCTGGCTGGGACTGTACTGCCTACTGGTTGAAAGTCAAAGATCAGGTTACTTCCCCCGACATGTGAAACTCACGTTTTTTTTGTTTTTTTGAGGCACAAAATAAGATCATATTTATTTTAATGCTGAAAGAAACTCATGTTTGTATAACAATCAATTCAAGGGAATTGTTTCAAATCATCTGTTCATTACTCTAGCTGGATCCCAGAAGTTTTAAAATCTACATCTTAAAGCTGACAATTAGCTATCACCCTACCTCTAGTCATTGACCGACAAATAGTGTTTCGGCAAGATTAAATGAAAAATTTAAACGTTTCTGGGTAAAAGCGTAAAGTCCAGTTACTCTTCACAAGGATGTTGGAGAGTTCTCTGTTCTGATGAGTAGCAGTTACCTTAGCTCTATTTTCTTTCATCTCAGGCACCTAAACTCACCCTGACAGAGTAACTTACTTTACCCTACCTATTGAGACACAGCATCCCAATAGATCAAAATTTCCAGTAGTCTAGAAGAAACAAGGAAAATCCAAGACAATAAACTCGACCTATCCTTATTACTGTGAAAATTAATAAAGGGAAAGCTCACTAAAATGGAGTCAGGAGGCCAGAAGGGGGAGCTCTCATGCACACACCACTCAACATCAACACTGATCCCAGTAGGAAGAGATGTACTTCGCATCTCCAGCAGAAAGTGACACTACTTTACCATCATCAGCCAGAGGAAGAAAGGTATTCTCCTTGCCTGGCAAGAGCTCATCCAGTGACGGACTGTCCCAACTCAGCCGATGAAAGGCCACTGTACCTCGAACTCCCAATTTCCTGCAATGTACTTTTTGTTTATAACAGGTCCTCCTAACTTCCCCTTCTCTTCTATGAGTTTCCCCTCCTTCGTTTCAAAGGGCTTGCATGTAGTTCACCATAGTTGCATGTCCCAAATAACAATTCTTTGCTGCTCCTGCATAAACCTGTTTTGCTGGTCAAATAACTGGCTGTTTTATTGTTTTAGGCTAACATTACCAATCCAAATCCTTTTCATTTGCTACTTTGACACAGAGGAACTAGACAGTAGATCTATAGATTAAGATTGTACTACCCATCTGTGCTTTAATTATAACAAAATTTCAGTAAAATAAAAATGAGTAATAAATGATGATGATGATAATAATAGTAAAATGAGTATCACATAATGGAATTTGTAGGCTTGTTAGAAACCTGAAAAAGTCAGTTTGTGTTCTAAATGGTATTTAAGTGTATTTATCCTTTTGATCAGAGTCCAAAAGAATAATTTTTATTTCTTTTTAATTTGCATATCTTCTCTCCATTAGTAACGAAAATAATTTGTATTTTAGGTGATAGACTTACTATGCTTTAATATTTTTTCATTATGAAAATAATATATGCTTATACTGGAAAAAAAAATTTTAAGTAAGAGGAAAAGTTATTTACAGTACAACCATCCAGACAACCATTAGCTTTTTTTTTTTTTTTTTTTTAGAAATTCACGTTCTTTTATTTATTTATTTATGACTGTGTTGAGTCTTCGTTTCTGTGCGAGGGCTTTCTCTAGTTGCGGCAAGTGGGGACCACTCTTCATCGCGGTGCGCGGGCCTCTCACCATCGCGGCCTCTCACCATCGCGGCCTCTCTTGTTGCGGAGCACAGGCTCCAGACGCGCAGGCTCAGTAGTTGTGGCTCACGGGCCCAGTTGCTCCGTGGCATGTGGGATCTTCCCAGACCAGGGCTCGAACCCGTGTCCCCTGCATTGGCAGGCAGATTCTCAATCACTGCGCCACCAGGGAAGCCCAACCATTAGCTTTTATTAATGCCTAAGTGTTTGTTGGACTTTTCTCTTACATTGTAATATTCATCCATATAAAATTTTTTTTATATTATTCTTTTCACATAATACAATAAGCAAGCCTATGTCATTGTTACTTAAGTTTTATTGGCTATAGTATTTCACCAGCTAGGTATTCCATAGTTTAAGTAATATTGTTATATTTGTTATCTTTATGGCTATAATAGGAATTTGACTGTTATGGTGGCTTAAAAGATATTTATTCATTTTTTTATTACTGCTTGATAATTAAATAATTCATATAAGAAGAACAAAATTCTGTAGTTAACATTTTCAAAATATAAAATTCAGATTTTTTTTTTTTTAAATTGAAAAAATTCTGCAATAGAACCTTAAAAACAAAACAAACAAACAGGGACTTCCCTGGTGGTGCAGTGGTTAAGAATCTGCCTGCCAATGCAGGGGACATGGGTTCGAGCCCTGGCCCGGGAAGATCCCACATGCTGTGGAGCAACTAAGCCCGGGCGCCACAACTACTGAGCCTGCGCTCTAGAGGCTTTGAGCCACAACTACTAAGCCCGTGTGCCTAGAGCCCGTGCTCCGCAACAAGAGAAGCCACTGCTCGCCCAACTAGAGAAAGCCCGCACACAGCAGTGAAGACCCAATGCAGCCAAAAAATAAAAGAAGTTAAAAAAACCTTTAAAACTCAACGCAAATCATTAGACTATTTGTCCATGAATTCATCTACAGTTTTAAAGACAATAAGAAATTCTCCTTCACCTTGACATCAGTATCATTGTTACCCATATTGCATAACAATAGACATATATTGATCACTGACCATAAGCTTAGTAAGAGCAGCTTGTAAAAGTAGGCACTGAGGGCCTCCCTGGTGGCACAGTGGTTGAGAGTCTGCCTGCCAATGCAGGGGACACGGGTTCGAGCCCTGGTCTGGGAGGATCCCACATGCCGCGGAGCGGCTGGGTCAGTGAGCCACAACTACTGAGCCTGCGCGTCTGGAGCCTGTGCTCCGCAACAAGAGAGGCCGCGATAGTGACAGGCCCGCGCACCGCGATGAAGAGTGGCCCCTGCTCGCTGCAACTGGAGAAAGCCCTCGCACAGAAACGAAGACCCAACACAGCCAAAAAAAAAAAAAAAAAATTATAATAATAATAATACAGGAAAAAAAAATAGGCACTGAGCATATAATACAAAAATAAAATGGAAGTCAGTTTCAAGCACTAGTTCCTTCCATTTTATTCAGAGCTGTTTTTTCAATATTCATTCATTTATTCATTGAATATTGAAGGATCACTAACTAGGTACCAGACATTGGAGAGAGGATAGTTAATAAAAGAGATGAGGGCCCTGTCCTCTTATAGCTTTCATTCTAGGGCTGGCTGGGTCGTCTTCAAACTATTTATTCTGGCATATTCAATGCCCTCTGGGATCTGGCTGCTAATGATGAAGAATCAGAACACTGTGCTGAGTTACTCAAAAGGCACTGCCCCTCTCTTGGCACTCATGTCCTCTGTGGTAGCTAGTTAATATGAACATGACCACTCCTACTCCTAGACTTGACGTTGTAAAGGGAGGTAATGTTTATGGAAGCTCAGGAAAAGAAAGCCATGTGGAGAGGCCTGTCTTGGCAGCAGCTATAACCTTTGGTCTAAGAGGCAGCCATTCTGCAGCAACCCCACAGGGAGAAAGCCAGGGATTTAAAAGAAAAAAAAAAACAACAACAACTCTGTTCCTACCTCCCTCTGATCTTCTACCAGGGATCCGCATTGGCCAAATCCAAATTGAAGCTAAAGAACAAGGGTGACCATTGATGCAGCTCATGTAATCAGCTTCCCAGGGCTAAGAACTGAGCAGAGAAAGGTAGAGAGTGGATCTGGAGGGACAAAGAGAAGATATTCAGCACAAACCCTATGAAATGGGTAGTGTTATTGTGCCCATTTTACGGATGTGGGAACTGAGGTACCCACAGTAATGTGCCCATTAGATAATGGGGGGGGGCAAAACTGGCATTTAAATCCGGAGTCTGTGTATTTACTATCTATACTGCCATTCTTTCTCCGTATCTCCCAAATAGTGCCATACACAGGAGAGGTCCTCAGTAAATACCTTTTGAAAGGAAGGAAAAGGAAAGAGAAAATAAACGAAACTATTTGTGAAGAATTCAAGTTAGCTCTCTAGAAGAATATCCTGGGTTAACAAAGGCAACAGATGCTCATCTGGCAAATTTTCATGAACCAGATAAATCCTGGTTTTTAAGGATTGCTCAAGTTTACTCCCCCTGAAGGTGAGGGGTGTGAATCAGAGAGGCTCTATCCAAGGCCCTGTCTTCATGATTCTCTCTAATCAAAAAAACCTTTTTTACTGTGGTAAAATATACATGACATAAAATTTACCGTTTTTTAAAAATAAATTTATTTATTTATCTTTTTTTTTTTTGGCTGCGTTCGGTCTTCGTTGCTGTGCACGGGCTTTCTCTAGTTGCGGCAAGCGGTGGCTACTCTTTGTTGTGGTGCGTGGGCTTCTCTTTGCAGTGGCTCCTCTTGCTGAGGAGCACAGGCTCTAGGCATGAGGGCTTCAGTAGTTGTGGCATGCAGGCTCAGTTGTTGTGGCTCACAGCCTCTAGAGCTCAGGCTCAGTAGTTGTGGCGCACGGGCTTAGTTGCTCCGTGGCATGTGGGATCTTCCCGGACCAGGGCTTGAACCCATGTCCCCTGCATTGGCAGGCAGATTCTTAACCACTGCACCACCAGGGAAGTCCCAAATTTACCATTTTTAAGTGTACATTTCAGTGGCATTAAATACATTCACATTGTTGTGTAACCATTACCACCATCCATCTCCAGAAATTCTTCACCTTCCCAAACTGAAACTCTGTACCCACTAAACAATAACTCCCTATTCCTCCTCCTCAGCCACTGGCAACCATCATTCTTCTTTCTGTCTCTATGAATTTGACTATTCTATGTACCTTATATAAAAGGAATCCTATTGGTACAGCCACTATGAAGAACAGTATGGAGGTTCCTTAAAAAACTAAAAGTAGAGCTACCATATAATCCAGCAATCCCACTCCAGGGCATATATCCAGAGAAAACCATAATTTGAAAAGATGCATACACCCCAATGTTCATTGCAGCACTATTTACAATGGAATATTACTCAGCCATAAAAAGGAACGAAATAATGCCATTTGCAGGGACACGGATGGACCTAGAGATTGTCATACAGAGTGATTAAGTCAGAAAGAGAAAGACAAATATCATATAACATTGCTTATATGTGGAATCTAGAAAAATGGTACAGATGAACTTATTTGCAAAACAGAAATAGAGTCACAGTTGTAGAAAACAAACTTATAGTTA
Organism: Balaenoptera acutorostrata; assembly: GCF_949987535.1. Classification (NCBI taxonomy): domain Eukaryota; kingdom Metazoa; phylum Chordata; class Mammalia; order Artiodactyla; family Balaenopteridae; genus Balaenoptera; species Balaenoptera acutorostrata. The sequence continues at coordinate 76,940,910 of NC_080068.1, forward strand.
CCAAGGGGGAGGAGAGTAGGATGAATTGGGAGATTGGGACTGACATATATACACTACTATATATAAAATAGGTAACTAATGAGAACCTACTGTATAGCACAGGGAACTCTACTCAATGCTCTGTGGTCACCTAAATGGGAAAGGAATCTAAAAAAGAGTGGATATATTTATATGTGTAACTGATTCACTTTGCTGTACAGCAGAAACTAACACAACATTGTAAAACAACCACAAAAAAATACTGATCCCCAAAAAATTAATAAAAAAATAAAAGGAATAATACACTATTTGTCCTTTTGTATCTGGTATGTTTCATTTAGCATAATGCTTCAAGGTTCATCCATGTTGTAGCATGTATCAGAATTTCATTCCTTTTTAAGGCTATATATTGCATTGTACATATATACCCCATTTTATCTATTCACCCATCAATGGACATTTGGGCTGTGTCAATCTTTTGGCTATGGTGAATGACACCACCATGAACAGTGGTGTACAAATATCTGTTTGAGTCCCTGCTTTTAATTCTTTCAGATATATACCCGGAAATGAAATTGTAGGATTATACGGTAATTCTATGTTTAATTTTTTGAGGAAATGTCATACTATTTTCCATAGTGGCTGCACCATTTTTCATTCCCACCAGCAGTGCATATGGGTTCCAATTTCTCCCTATCCTTTCCAACACTTGTTGTTTTCTGTTTTGTTTTGTTTTTAATAGTAAACATCCTAACGGATGTGAAGTGGTATCTCATTTTGGCTTTGATTTACATTTTCTTAATGATTAGTGGTGTCAAGCATCTTTTCATGTGCTTATTGGCCATTTATATATCTTCTTTGGAAAAACGTCTAGTCAAGTCTCTTATGGCCTGAAGTGTGTCCCCCCCACCAAAAAAAAAAAATTCATATGTTGAAACCCTAACCCTTAGCTCCTAAGAATGTGACTGTATTTGTAAATAGAGCCTTTAAAAAGGTAACTAAGTTAAAACGAAGCCATTAGAGTGGGCCCTAATCTAATCTGACTGGTATCCTTATAAGAAGAGGAGATTAGAAGACACCAGGTAGATATCAGGGATGTTTGTGCACAGAGAAAAGAACACAGGGAGGAGATGCCATCTGCAAACCAAAGAGAGAGGCCTTGGGAGAAACCAAAACTGCAGACACCTTGATCCTGGACTTCCAGCCTCCAGCACTGTGAGAAAATAAATTTCTGTTATTTCAGCTACCTAGCCTGCGGTATTTGTTATGGCAGCTCTGGAAAATTAATATGTAAGTCCTTTGTCCATTTTCTAAATTGGGTTGTTTGATTTTTTGTTTTTGAGTTGTCAGAGTTTTTTTATATATCCTACATATTAATCTCTTATTAGATATATGATTTGCAAACATTTTTCTCCCATTCAGTGGGTTGCCTTTTCACTCTGTTGATAGTATCCTTTGATGCACAAAAGTTTTTAATTTTAATGAAGTCCAATTTATCTATTTTTTCTTTTGTTACATGTGCTTTTGATGTCATATCTGAGAAATCATTACCAAATCCAATGTCATGAAGCTTTCCTCTTATGTTTTCTTCTAAGAGTTTTATAATTTTAGCTCTTACACTTAGGCCTTTGAGCCTTAAAAGTTATTTGTTGAGCACCTAATCTATTTACAGAATTAGGTATTGAGGGGGTAACAAAAAATGCTTAACTTTGTTTTTAGTAGGCAATGTGTGATACAGAAACTAATGCAAATAAGAAAGGAACATGTGCTATAAAAAATTACCAATCGAGTGCTTTTGGAAGTTCCATAGGAATGACAGCTCAGGGAGGATTTCATAGATGACATTTGAGCAAGTACTTGAGAGATATTTAGATTTGAACTTACAGAGATTGGGTAGGTGAGCATTCCAGGCTGAGGGCATATTGTGAGCATGCACGGGAACTAGTGGTAGTTCATTGGCTAATGTGTGGACTATGTGTAAAAGAAGAGCAAGAATTAAAGCCCAAAAGACAGGGCTTCCCTGGTGGCTCAGTGGTTAAGAATCCGCCTGCCAATGCAGGGGACACAGGTTCGAGCCCTGGTCTGGGAAGATCCTACATGCTGTGGAGCAACTAAGCCCACACGCCACAACTACTGAGCCTGTGCCCTAGAGCCCGTGTGCTACAACTACTGAGCCCGTGTGGCACAACTACTGAAGCCCACGCACCTAGAGCCTGTGCTCCGCAACAAGAGAAGCCACCGCAATGAGAAGCCCATGCACCGCAACGAAGAGTAGCTCCGGCTCACCGTAACTAGAGAAAGCTCACATGCAGCAACAAAGACCCAACGCAGTCAAAAATAAATAAATTAAAAAAACAAAAAACCCAAAGACAAGCCAAATGCATGCATGGGAGAGAGAACAAACCAGAAAATGGTTAATTAAATCTAAGACATCCCTACTGCAAGGGTTCCAGGTTACCTTTCTGGGCTGTTAACCAAACCTGGGAAATCTATTGTTCTGCATAGCTTGTAGACTAATAAGAACATCTCTTCCTGCAAAATGAAATTTTATTAAAGAAAAAGGAAACCTTTAACTATTAGGTGTTATGCCACGGATAAATTTCTGTGATCCATAGTCTCACCTTGTCCCACAGTAAGCTAGGGAAGGGTCAATCATATTGGCTTACTCTGGCCCCAAGCGGTTTAGCAGCACCTCCTGAGTCTAATAATGTCCCTGTATTCTAGTTGAGCTGCCACAGGAGGCTGAAACCTGACAGCATTGCCTTAACAAGGCATAAATGGTTTTCCACTTCTGTAAATGAGGGGCAGATTCTAGGTCTTTGGCCTGGATCTTCCCACACACTGCTATTTCTGGGTACATCTCCCAGTTCAGCTTTCCACAGGCAGTACCTAATATTTTGGGAGAAACCCATGCATTTCTTTTTAGATGTACAACAATTAGCATGTTTCTGAAAGTAATCTACAAAAGGGATACATTTTGTTTGCAAAAAATTTCAGCATAATAGATAAGCAATAATAATAATTATTAAAAGCTACCATAGGGAGTTCCCTGGTGGCCTAGTGGTTAGGATTCTGGGCTTTCAATGCCGTGGCCCAGGTTCAGTCCCTGGTTAGGGAACTGAGATCTTCCGAGCCATGCGGAGTGGCCAAAAAAAAAAAAAAAAAAAGAGCTACCATAACCTATCTAGAGATAGTCCCAGAATTTTATTCTATGCACAGGTATCACATGTAACCTAAAACTCTTGCTTTTAGTATGTTCACCAGTTCTGCCTGGAAGTCCTCCAAGGACACCTCACTTATACTTGAAAAAACCTTTTATCCATTTTATTTATTTATTTATTTTGGCCACGGCACACATCTTGTGAGTTCTTAGTTCCCCTGGCAGTGGCAGGGCCAAGTCCTAACCACTGGACTGCCAGGGAATTCCCTTTTAAAAAAATATTTATTTACTTATTTATTTGGTTGCACCAGGTCTTGGTTGCGGCAGGCAGGGTCCTTAGTTGTGGCATTCGAACTCTTAGTTGCGGCATGCATGTGGGATCTAGTTCCCTGACCAGGGAGCGAATCCGGGCCCCCTGCGTTGGGAGCACAGAGTCTTAACCACTGCGTCACCAGGGAAGTCCCGGGAATTCCCTTTTTAGAACTGAGTTTCCTTGTTTGCCAAGTGGGGGAAAGTAAAAACAAACACTCAACAATATCTATTATCATTAGCGTTATTATCAAACCAGTCTATCAGCTTCAGTCATCACATGGCTGAATTTCTGCCTTACAGCAGCTGCCGTAATCCTAATCCTCTGCCTGAAAGCCTCTTTGGCAAAGCTCTGCCTTGGGCACTGTCCCTAATGCAAACTTCAATGTCCATGCCAAAGGGCATTGTCCAGCTAAGCCTCCAGTCCTTCCCGACCTTCCAGTGTTCACATGCCAGTACTCTGTCGTGAACAGAGGTGGGGAAAAGTGCCCACTTTGGATTACATGTGGTCATTGGGTTTTGCAAAGGCAGCTCTGTCTTCCTCAGAAGTGGATTTACTGTGAAGTTAAAGAAGCTTATGCTTCAGTTTCCTTTACTTGTGTGGGCTCTTTCCAAGACCCTGTGCTGTGTTTACAATTAAGACTACTATCTCTTTCTATTCTAGCTTTTTATCTCCCTTGTGTCAAAGGGCCCCAGTGGCTGTAGGAATTTTGAGAATCCAGCAAAAGGAAAGTTGATTTGCAAACACACTTAGTTTAGGTTTAGTGGGATATAGTTAGGTGGTCCCTAGTCACCTTGATGTATAGGTATTTAGTTATGTTAAGACATTCAGGCTTAGGAATGGCTTCCAAGAATATTCCTACCATTGCGTGGACTTACTAGTGCTGTGATATGAAGGTGCAAGAGTAGAGGTGATCTGAACATGACTTACAGCATCTTGCAGTAAAAGAAAGACTAAAATATGTGGAACTGAAACCGTGCACCTCAGATTGGGACTTGAACCCACGGGCTGGGACTCAAACCCAGCCTAAACCCTGATTGGGACTCGAACCCATGTGGCTGGGTCTTGAACCCAGCCAAAACCCACGGTCTTCCGAGATCACACACCTGGTTTTAGGACTTAATGAAGCTCAGGTTCTTGATGTCTCATCGTAGAAAGAATTCAGTGAGAGACAAAGTGATAAGTAAGAAGTGGATTTATTTAGAGAGAAAAACACTCCACAGACAGAGTGTAGGCAGTCTCAGAAGACGAGAAAGGCACCAGGTTATGGGGTTGTCAGTTTTTATAGGAGTGGGTAATTTCATAGGCTAATGAGTAGGAGGATCATTCCAGCTATTTCAGGAAGGGAAGGGGATTTCCAAGAATTGGGCCACTGCCCACTTTTTGACCTTTATGGTTGACCTTGGAACTGTCATGGTACCTGTGGGTGTGTCATTTAGCTTGCTAATGTGTTACAGTGACCATATACTGAGGCTCAAGGTCTAGTGGAAGTTGACTTGTCCACTATCTTGGACCCATTTGGCTCTAATCAGTTTATGTCATGTCCTCGGGCTATGTCATTCTTTCAAAGGTTGTGCACTGCCCCCTTCCCTCCTGTTTCAGAACTATTCTCTGTTGTTCTATGGAAAATTCTTCCAATCATCTGACATGCAAAATTGCAAGTGAATGATTGGGTTTTCATCAAGACTTAGTTGAAATGGAATTTCTCTCCTGTCAGCAGCACACTTGAAAATGCAGCTAATGCAACTAAAAATGTGCCACCACAGATTACTTGATAAGCTAATTAATGAAGAGGAGTAAATCATATGGATACTTTGGAAAAATATTTAAATTTAAATTTCTTGCTGTTTGGACATGCAATACTGCTGTCAATGAAGATAACATGAAACTCATAATGAAACAGGAGGGAAGGGGGCAGGGCACAACCTTTAAAAGAATGACATAGCCATAGGACATGACAAAAACTGGTTAAAATCAACTAGGTCCAAGATGGCAGACGAGTCAACTTCCAGTAGACCTTGAGCCTCATTATACACTCACTGTAATCCATTAGCATGCTAAATGACACACCCTCCAGCACCAGGACAGTTCCAAGGCCAACCATCAAAGATCAAAAAGTGGGCAGTAGCCCAATTCCTGGAAATCTCCACCCCTTCCCCAAAATAGTTGGAATAATCCTCCTGCTCATTAGCCTATGAAATTACCCAGACCATAAAAACTAACCACCCCATATGCTGGGGCCTCTTGCCTTCTGAGATGGCCTATACTCTGTCTGTGGAGTGCGTTTCTCTCTAAATAATTCCACTTCTCACCTATCACTTTGTCTCTCACTGAATTCTTTTTACGATGAGACATCAAGAACCTGAGCTTCATTAAGTCCTGAGACCAGGTGTGTGATCTCAATTAAAAGACCGAGCGTTCAAGTCCCAATCTGAGTTGCACGGTTTCAATAATGTCCAACTACCATGAGTTTCATCGATTCAAGGATCATGGATTCACCAGATAAGAACACTTATTTGAAAGACCTTCGTATATTCTTATAGTTCATACATGAAAGAAACTTGATTGCAGGTTTCTCAGATTTGACCATAATTCTAAAAATTTAATTACCAGGAATGTCATATGAATCTGAAAGGAAATTTCCTAAATTATCAGTAACAATTTTTTTCAATCAATCATGCTAAAGGAAAGACTGAATGATCTTTCTGATCTCGCTGCAGAAAATAAGATTGCAAAACTGTTTTCTTGTGAAGAGGATATCAGAGATTTTACAGTCAAAACATGTATGGAAAAAATTGTTAGAAAGGTGTATGAGGTAATTAATTAAAAAACATACTATGTTATTTCCCTAGATTTTTTTAATGATTCTTGTGGTATTTGTTAGTCCTAAAGTCTTGTAATATTTTGAGATTTTTTTTTCACGTTCTAAATAAATTTTCATTTGCGTAACCTAACTTTGTTATTTTGTTAATATTTATTTATTTATTTGGCTGCGTCAGGTCTCAGTTGTGGCACGTGGGATCTTCATTGCGACACGCAGATGCGGGATCTTTCGTTGTGGTGTTCGGGCTTCTCTAGTTGCGGCACTTGGGCTCTCTAGTTGTGGTGCGTGGGCCCAGCTGCCCTGCAGCAGGTGGGATCCCAGTTCCCCCAATCAGCGATCGAACTCGCAACCCCTGAATTGGAAGGCAGACTCCCAACCACTGGACCACCAGGGAAGTCCCTGTGTAACCTAACTTTATATTAGTAATGTGGGGTTTTTTCCTTAGAGGATGTCCCCAAATATGTATATGCTTCAGGTCCCTCAAAACCTGGTCTTCATTCGTTTATGCAACAAATATTTGTAGAATACCTACTATGTGTCAGGTGCTGTTTGTTGCTGAGAGCACAAGCAGTGAGAAAATCAGACACAGGTTGCCTCATAGAATTTTTACCTAGAGTTTCACAGCATCTCTCCTGAAGAGTCGTGTCAACTTCTGGCCCTCACCTGCCAAATTGGAGGAGATTAAACTCGGTTCTGGGGCAGGAGGGACATCTATCCCTAGTTTTTGGCCACCTTCTGGGGGAAAATTTTCTTCTCATTCAGGTTACATGTCCCTCAAGGGAGCGCTGTGGCTCTGTTCTGTGTTGTCGTCATTCTGGCACCCAGGCTGCAGGAGCATGTGATCTTGTAGCACAGAGAAAAGAGAATTGATACATCATGAGATGGCTTTTAAAGCACCTGCTCAGAGTGGTATATGTCATTGCCATTCACATTTTATTGGTCAAGGCAAGTCACATGACCAAGCCTGAAGCTAATCAGGTGGGAAGTAGAGTTCTCCAATAGTGAAGGACTCCAAACATAGCTGTACATATTTGACACAATAGTAGAGTCTACCTCATAAGCCCTCAGGGGTTGATTAGAGATAAAGATATTTGAAATGTTTGTAAGATACATCTCTAGAATGTTGGCTTTCAAATATCCATTTGTAGGGTGTCATTAAAACTAATAAACACACGTGTAATCATGTTGTCTTTACTGAAGTACTTTAAAGTAGGTTATAGATCAGAACGGTCCAACAGAAATATAATGCAAGCCATGTATATAATTTAAAATATTCTGCTAGGGCTTCCCTGGTGGCACAGTGGTTAAGAATCTGCCTGCCAATGCAGGGTACATGGGCTCGAGCCCTGGTCCGGGAAGATCCCACATGCCGTGGAGCAACTAAGCCCGTGCGCCACAACTAATGAGTCTGCGTTCTAGAGCCCACGAGCCACAAGTACTGAAGCCCATGCACCTAGAGCCGGAGCTGCACAACGAAGAGTAGCCCCCGCCTGACACAACTAGAGAAAGCCACGCACAGCAACAAAGACCCAACACAGCCAAAAATAAATAAATAAATAAAATTAAAAAAAAAAATCTGCTAAACTAAAAAGTGACACGTGAAATTAGTTTTAATATATTTTATTTAACCACTATATCCAAAATATTATCATTTTATCATGTAATCAGTATAACAAGATATTAATGAGATATTTTACATTCTCTTTCTCACATAAGTCTTCAAAACCTGGTGTGTGTTAGAGCACACGTAGAGCACATCTTAGTTTGGACTAGTCACATTTCAAGTGCTCAGTAGCCACATAAAACTAGTGACTACCATACGAGATAGTGCATGTCTAGACAATACAATCTCTGTGAATTCTCATAGAAAGAGACTGATTAGTGACTAGATAGATCCTTGGAGCTAGAGGTCAACATCCTTCTTTGTAAAATGCAGGGGGTTTTTTTTGTTTTTGTTTTTGTTTTTGTCACGCCATGCTGCTTGCGGGATCTTATTTCCCCGACCAGGGAACGAACCTGGCCAGGCAGTGAAAGTGCCAAGTCCTAACCACTGGATCGCCAGGAAATTCCCCTAAAATGAAGGTTTGATACCTTTCAGAAAAAGCAAGCAGATTTTAGGTATAATTATTTTACTCTTTAATACTTAGCTATATCCTCTTTCACCTCATGAAGAAATATATGAAAGCAAATTAAAACTTTTCCCCAACTTTTACTGACCTTTCATCAGCCTTTGATTTGGTGACCAGGAGTCAGCTGGTCCAAGAATGTGTGAACTTGACATGGATTTCTTAATTAATATTCCTGCCAAATCTACCTTTTAATATCATCTACAGAACTAGGGTGGACAGGAATGGCCTCTTGACAGAACAAGTTATTTTAAAAATATATATTTTTGAAGTATAGTTGACTTGCAATGTTTCAGGTGTCAGCAAAGTAATTCAGTTATGCATATATACACACAGACATACGTATATATATATATACTTTTTCATATTCTTTTCCACTATAAGTTATTACAAGATATTGAATATAATTCCCTGTACTATAGTTAATCCTTGTTGTTTATCTATTTTATATATAGCAGTGTGTATCTGTTAATCCAAAATTCCTAATTCCTAATTTATTCTTCTACACCCCCCCCCCTTTTCTCTTTGGTAACCATAAGTTTGTTTTCTATGTCTGTGAGTCTATTTCTGTTTTGTAAATAAGTTCATTCGTATCTTTTTTTAGATTCCACATATAAATGATATCATATATTTGTCTTTCTCTGTCTGACTTACCTCACTTAGTGTGATAATCTCTAGATCCATTTGTGATGCTGTGAATGGCATTATTTCATTCTTTTCCATAGCTGAGTAATATTCCATTATATATATATATACACCACATCTTCTTTATCCATTCCTCTGTTGATGGACATTTAGGTTGTTTCCATGTCTTGGATATTGTACATAATGCTGCTATGAACATTACAGTGAATATATCTTTTCAAATTATGGTTTTCTCTGGGTATATGTCCAGGAGTAGGATTGCTGGGTCATATGGTGACTCTGTTTTTGTTTTTTAAGGAACCTCCACACTGTTCTCCATAGTGGCTGCACCAATTTACATTCCCACCAAGAGTGTAGGAAGGTTCCCTTTTCTCTACACCCTCTCCAGCATTTATTATTTGTAGACTTTTTGATGATGGCCATTCTGACCAGTGTGAGGTGATATCTCATTGTAGTTTTGATTTGTATTTCTCTAATAATTAGTGATGTTGAGCATCTTTTCATGTACCTGTTGGCCATCTGTATCTGACCACGTTATTTTTTTTTAACGTCTTTATTGGAGTGTTGGAGTATAAAACAATTGTTTTACGTTGTTGCATTAGTTTCTGCTGTATAACAAAGTGAATCAGCTATACATACACATATATTACCATATCTCCTCCCTCTTGCGTCTCCCTCCCACCCTCCCTATCCCACCCCTCTAGGTGGTCACAGAGCACCAAGCTAATCTCCCTGTGCTATGTGGCTGCTTCCCACTAGCTATCTATTTTACATTTTGTAGTGTATATATGTCCATGACACTCTTTCACTTCGTCCCAGCTTACCCTTCCCCCTCCCCATGTCCTCAAGTCCGTTCTCTACATCTGCGGCTTTATTCCTGTCCTGCCCCTAGGTTCTTCCGAACCATATATATATGTGTTAGCATATGTTATTTGTTTTTCTCTTTCTGACTTACTTCACTCTGTATGAGTCTCTAGGTTCATCCACCTCACTACAAGTAATTCAATTTTGTTTCTTTTTATGGCTGAGTAATATTCCATTGTATATATGTGCCACATCTTCTTTATCCATTCACCTGTCGATGGACACTTAGGTTGCTTCCACGTCCTGGCTATTGTAGATAGTGCTGCAGTGAACATGGTGGTACATGTCTCTTTTTGAATTATGGTTTTCTCAGGGTATATGCCCAGTAGTGGGATTGCTGGGTCATATGGTAGTTCTATTTTTAGTTTTTTAAGGAACCTCCGTACTGTTCTCCATAGTGGCTGTATCAATTTACATTCCCACCAACAGTGCAGGAGGGTTCCCTTTTCTCCACACTCTCTCCAGCATTTATTGTTTGTAGATTTTTTGATGATGGCCATTCTGACTGGTGTGAGATGATAGCTCATTGTAGTTTTGATTTGCATTTCTCTAATGATTAGTGATGTTAATTCTGAAATTCTTGTAGGCATTCCCTCCAACCTCCAACATACTGAAAGGGTCAAGATTTTTTTTTTTTTCCCCCAATAAATTTATTTATTTATTTTTATTTTATTTTTAATTTTATTTCTTTATTTTTGGCTGTGTTGGGTCTTCTTTTCTGTGTGAGGGCTTCCTCTAGTTGCGGCAAGTGGGGGCCACTCTTCATCGCGGTGCGCGGGCCTCTCACTATCGCGGCCTCTCTTGTTGCAGAGCACAGGCTCAGCAATTGTGGCTCACGGGCCCAGTTGCTCCGTGGCATGTGGGATCTTCCCAGACCAGGGCTCGAACCCGTATCCCCTGCACCGGCAGGCAGACTCTCAACCACTGCACCACCAGGGAAGCCCAAGATTTTTAATTGCAAGCAAGAGGAATCAAATCCGGCTGTTTGAAGAAGAAAGGCAATTTCTTAAAAGATATTGAACAGTTCACCTGAAGGTCAAAGCTTAGAGACTAAACAGCTGGAACAATGTCCCAGATCATGCTCTGGAATTGGTCCCAAGAGGCCACCACTGCTGCCATGCTGGGCCCAGATACCACCACTGGAACCACCTCCACGCCCCACACAGAGCACAGAACGCCTGCGCTAAAACCACAGGCACTGACAACGCTTCACACTGCGCGTATCTGCCACCTCTGCTGCCACTCTCTTCTGCAGGATTCTCCTCAGATTCTGCATCTTTCAGCACTTATTTTCTGACCTTGATGCCATTGCAGGCCTGGCCTGAGCTGCAAGGGAGGCTGGGAAAGTGAATAACTGATACTTTCAGATTCCTGGGTAGGTTCTGCCTCAAAAGGTAGGTCAGATGCCTCTGACCAAGGAAGGGGGTTCCGATGCAATGGTAAATATCTCCCTTACTGGCTAAACCGCTGATGGCGACACCGGGCCCTGATGAACAAGCACGTGAGCTAGGAATGCGCTTGAGACTTTGCTCTCTTTAGCGTGAAACAGGGCAATACGAGGCAGCTCTGAGGAAAGGGCAACCCTTCCTACTGCTCCCCCCACTTGCCCCTGCGAGCAGCTAAACACAGCTCATGCCTTCAGAGGGCCCTTAGAGTTGTCCTGTCCCATGCTGTGACCTGAGCTGGAAGGTCTTCTGCCCCTCAGCTGCCACCTGTGTGACCCACACGGTCTGACTCCAATGCCACTTCCTCCAGGAAAGCCTAGAAGTTAATTTGCAAAGGAGCTTCACTGCAGCCTGACCCCCTCACGGGAACTACTACCCTCTCTGCTCTGGATGCTCCCACAGGGCTCTGCTGACCTTCCAGGGCGCTTATCCACCTTGCAGTGTTGTGGTTTGTAAACGCACCCAAAGTCCAGTAGAAACTTCAGAACCTCCTTTGAGGAGGAATTAGTGCAGGAAAGACGAGGTAAGGTGGGAGCTTGGAGGCTGGCGCTGTGTCTGCTTCACACTTTACGTGAGACTGGGACATCGTCGATTTCATTATGAAGACAGGGTTTCAGAGGAGCTCAACGTGCCCCCAATTCCCCAGCTATCTCCCCTCAGCTCTGCTGCCTTTTTCTTGTATGGGGCTCCACCCAGGCTCTGCAGCTGGCCCTCTGTCCTTTCCCGGTTGTGCTGTGTTTGACGAGTGACTTGTCACATACCTCACGGGGTTGTGCTAATAGTTGTGAGGTGCCAACAACAGGGCCTGGTACCCTTTGCCCCGTTAGTTGTTTTTTTTGTTTGTTTTTTCGGGATTTTTTTTGGCCATGTCGTGTGGCTTGTGGGATCTTAGTTCCCCCACCAGGGATTGAACCCGGGCCCTCAGCAGTGAAAGCGTCGAGTCCTAACCACTGGACCACAGCCCCATTAGTTATTACCATCACAGTCTTCTAGAGGACAGAGGCCTTCTTGGTTCTCTTTTGCACTCCTTGCTTATAGGAGAGGCTGGTCAAGTCCGTTGAAGTGAGATCTGGCATCTGGAGGGATTTGGGGGGAGGTATACTGCAGTAAAATCCTGCCCCAGCAAGGAGAATTCCTGAGGTTATCCACCTCTTAGGGCTGTCTCAGGCTTCAGGGGCCAAAAAGTTGGGAGGTGGAGTTCAGACTGACTGTTTGCAATCATGTCAAATAGGTGATCTTGGAAAGAAAAAAAAAAAAATGTTCACCTAGTCCGTAGAACTTCTTTGATCCTATTGTGATGAGATATTACCTAGGGCATGTTTATTTTTGTGCCAGGAAACCCATACTTTTGCAGAAATGGCTGTTCATCATATGCATCTTTCACGTGCATAAGGATCATCCAGGGTCTTGGTCAAATGCAGATTCTGACTCAGTAGGTGTGGATGAGGCCTGAGATTCTGACTCAGTAGGTGTGGATGAGGCCTGAGATTCTGCGTTTCTAATAAACTCCCAGTTGATGCTGTTCCTGCTGGCCCATGGATCACACTTTCAGCAGCCAGGATGTACAACACGGGTAAGGAGGGGAAAAAAGGCATATAACTTTTTCTTCAATATCAAAAAATAAACAGATGTCCAGGCCTAGGCAAACCCATTCTAACTTGCATTGTTTCAAGGTATCAGCGGCTGTGGAAGAGTTTCTCCGTAATGTATTTCCTTAGCCTCCCTCCACCAGGTGACAATGGAGCGGCCGTTTATTACTACGTAGAAAGGAAATATGAATTATTTATCTAAACCTGGTGACAAAATTAATCACAGCAAGATGAGTAAGGGCACTTGGACAGTTGGGGACCATCAGATGAGGTGAATATTAAAAGTGGATTAAAAGGGTTACGTTACATTTCTTTGAATCCACCATAGACCACTGCATCCGAATCATCTGGTATGTTTAGTCAAATGCTGGCTCCCGGGTTCCACCCCAGGTATAATGAATCACAGTCTTTGCAGGGGGCCTGTGAATCTGAATCTTTAATAAGGAAACCCCTATCCAAGCAATTGTTACACACATTAAAGTTCAATGAGTATGAGTTTAGAGACTTTGAGGTCTCTGATAAGACATTGTATTGTGTATCGTGATGATCTCACAATACATTAAATTGATAACGGTGTGATGGCTGTAGGCCCAATCCTTACCTTGCCCTAAAATATTCTGTGATTTCAGCATTGGTTTCTTACCTAAATCTTGAAGGAATCTTTGGGTTCATATAAATATGCTTAGAATCCACTGACGATCTGGTCCTATTCTTGGTGTTTTTTGTTGATATTCAGTAAACACCACTAATACATATGCAATATAGCCAAGTCAATGTTATTTCCACAATTTGTACACATAATAGAGTATTGAATACTTCCCTCCTCTATATAGCAAGTATAGAATCAACTAGGTGAAGTAAATTGCTACCAAAACATACAGTGATTTACTTGGAAATATTTTCTTCCCCAAATCCATGGAAAAATGAGAGCATCTAATAGAGAAAGGAAAATAAATTCATGATATCACTAGAATGAATAGCATCCTTGACTAAGTGACTGTGTGGGGAGAACAATAGCCATTTGGGGGTCTTTTTCAGGCTAAGATAAGGTGGTCGTCTCTTCAGCACCCGCACTACTGAGCTACAATTGTATGTATAATTGTGTGGTATCTTAAAGGCATTTCTGTGTAGTTTTTATCAGAGAACAGCAGAAGTTTACCAGAACCAAAAATACTTTTCTTCACATTGTTAAGAGGACTTTCATGCTTTTCACCCAGTCTTTAGAAAATGAAAAGCTAATGCCATGTAATCACAATTTCCTGGGATTCTGAAAAACCATTAAAGAGGCACATTGATGCTCTCTGAATGGAAACACTGTAGCACGTTTTGGATTGGCTCTGTTGTGGGATCCTTGACACTCATATGCTCAAATCAGAGTTTTCAAAGGTTCCTTTTGTATCCAAAACACCCAGACAGTCTGATTTCAACCATGCATGTGCTTCTGGGTGAATGCAGATGGTACTTTTTTTTTTTTTAAGGGTGGAAAAAAGGAAACTTAATTAAAGCCAATATTAATTACCTCAATACTCCAGGCTTGAGATTATAAGAACTTCATTTTTACATGAGCATAAAATGCAAAGTTTTAAAGTTATATTGAAAAAAACCAAACTGTTTTCCTTTTCTAGATTTAGTAAAAACCAACCAAATACCATATAAAATGAGCTTTATTAGAAGCAGGGATAAGCAGAAAGTTTTCTGGTCCCATCAATATTTAATTTAAAGACAAAATAACATGCTGTGTTACTAGATATATTAGATCATATTTTGAAACCACGTTCTTCTTCTTAGGCCACTGAGATAGCCTCCTCCTCCTTGTATCTTCAGATATATCTGTGAAGTATATGATTGTATATAGAGTCCTGAGGCAGTTTCCAAGAGCCTGATTGATTCCTAGGAAAACAGTTGTTCAAACACAAAATTGGTCTGTGGAGTTCTCCCAGATATGTGCAACAGCCAACATCATTTATGAATGTTTATTACATACCGAGCAGTGTACAGGGAAACCCACCCAGTGTCAGACACAAAGTGATTAAATAGTGTGGCATGGGAGATGCCAGCTCCATGTTTCTGGGTAAGGGAGATATTTTTGGTTCTTTGAACAGGAAGTGGCCCTTGCTACCAAAAGGGACATCAAACCTCTTTGAAGATCAAGGCCACGAAGCAGTCAGGTGGGAGAGACAGAGAGCTGCAGCCCCAGCCTGCCATGCTCTGGGTGGACAAGCAAGTTCATAACAACCTGAAACCAGAATTAATATTTTGACAGGGCTTCCCTGGTGGCGCAGTGGTTGAGAATCTGCCTGCCAATGCAGGGGACACGGGTTCGAGCCCTGGTCTGGGAAGATCCCACATGCCGCGGAGCGACTAGGCCCATGAGCAAAAATGACTGAGCCTGCGTGTTTGGAGCCTGTGCTCCGCAGCAAGAGAGGCCGCGATAATGAGAGGCCCACGCACCGCGATGAAGAGTGGCCCCCGCTTGCCGCAACTAGAGAAAGCCCTCGCACAGAAACGAAGACCCAACACAGCCATAAATAAATAAATAAAAATTTAAAAAAACAAAAAAAACCCCAGAAAGCTCAGATAAATCTCTTTCAAAAAAAAATTTAAAAAATTTAAAAAATTAAAAATGCACACAGTTGGAAAAAAAACAAAAAATTTTTGACAGGAATAACATGAGTCACCCAGAAAAGGAGTGCTTCAGAACAGGGTATGCTCCACAGCCATTCTTGGAAGGATGAACCTGCAGGATATTAGAGTTTGTTGTATAGATCTCATTCTGGAGTTCAGTAATTTTCAATAAATCTTTTCATGACCTTCATGAAGGTCAAAGGTATTATGTGTAGAAATGTGGACAGGGTTCATCTAACTTGAATAAGAGAAATTGCCTGGAGAGGATGAAACCTCCCTTACCAACTTGGGTAAGGCCCGTTTTGGTCTGGGTATGCTACATGTGATTCTAATGTGTGTGAAGAATTGAATACGTTATCTTGAATTAGATAGTCAAATAACCAGGTTTTGGTTATGTAGGATCCACCATGGTTTTGTGAAAAAGAAATGAATGACAGGGGCTTCCCTGGTGGCGCAGTGGTTAAGAATCCGCCTGCCAATGTAGGGGACACGGGTTCGAGCCCTGGTCCGGGAAGATCCCACATGCCACGGAGCAACTAAGCCCGTGTGCCACAGCTACTGAGCCTGCGCTCTAGAGCCTGCGAGCCACAACTACTGAGCCCACGTGGCACAACTACTGAAGCGCATGCACCTAGAGCCCATGCTCCACAACAAGAGAAGCCACTGCAATGAGAAGCCCGCGCATCACAACGAAGAGTAGCCCCGCTTGCCGCAACTAGAGAAAGCCCACGTGCAGCAACGAAGACCCAATGCAACCAAAATAAATAAATTAATTAATTTTAAAATAAAAGAAAAAAGAAATGAATGACAAATAAGCTGAGAGCTGCGGTTTTGGCAAAAAGACTTTGAATAATCTAAGCTCATTGATAAGGATATTTACTGTACCCTTAATATGTACAGTGCTAAGCTAGGTGTCACAGTGATGAGGGTAGTGGAAAGTACAGGAAGGGAAAGGGGGACGGCTCTGCCATGGTTAGGTTAATTTTAACCTCTACGACGTCTACACTGGCCGCACAGTACTGGCAGCACTGCTCAGAAGAGAGATCCTGCGGCATCCTGCGGTGTGCTGCGTTTCCTGATCAAGGCCATTTAGCATCGGGTTAAGAGCGTGTTCTCTGGAGCCCGATTGCCAGGGTTTCAATTCCAGCCCCATCATTTCCTTGCTGCATGGCAGTTCTGTTCCTTCACTTGCTCAAGAGGGACAGCAGCCATGCCTATCTTGTAGGAAAGGGAAAGTTAAAGGAATTAAAATATCTTAAGCACTTAGTATAAGTTATATAGGTATTAGCTATTACCATCAATACTGAAGTTGACATTTAACAGTCCGTGTATTCCATTACATACCGTGTACTAATTTTTTTGCAAATGATTAATCTATGTAAGCTGTAACAGTGATAGTGAGATAACCTACTAATTAGAATTCACAACTCCCCAATCGCTCCAGGAAAATGGAAATTTGCTGTACAAAGATTAAGAAAGACCCTGTCCTTGTACTTGAGGATGTTTCCAGAATATCTGGAGGAATAGTAGAGCTCTGTATATTTTTGAATTTGGCACATTATGGATTCAATTTCCACTGTTCGTGTGAACATAATTCATACCACTTAAAGAAAAATAGTTCAGACCTGAAATAGCAAAAGCACTAGATTTCATGTGAGCTGACCGTTCTTGTCCACCAGGGGGCAGTCCACTCATTAAAACCAAGGACAGAAATAACAAGAATAAATAAAATCTGTAATTTAAAAAAAAAAATCACATTTTAAGTTAGTTTCAGTTTCAATAAACCATTTACTAGACTTACAGCCACATATAGCAGAATTGGTCATTGTTCTTACCCTCTGATAGATGGATGATCAAGAGACAAGAAAGCAAGAGGAAGTACTAATCTACAATCCAGTCCCAAAGCTGGGCAGATAAATGAGCCGCCAAGCATACCCTACGAAGTGAAATGGACCACAGCAAAACTCACTGTGCAGAACAGGATTCAAATGCAAGAGAACTAGTGACAATGAGTGGGACAATTAGGCCTCAAGTACATAGTATGTATGTGTTCACCAAAGAGTGTCTAGCGTCTCCTGCCTCCTCTCAGATGTGGTGAGAAAAACAGCAGCTGTAAAAGCAGAACATCTGTAAGCTTCTCAGATAGGAAGTACATCCTTAAGTTCAGGATTACTAGTGCACATTTTGGCAAATCTGAAAGACTTCACATCCAAATAAATGGTCCTATTTCATATGCCCGGAATTGATATTTAGGCCTAGAACAGATGTGCCCGCTGCCAGAATGTAGGAACTATACTTAGTGACAAAATGAAACTAAACACTTTTTTTTTTTTTTTTTTTGGCCGCACTGCGTGGCTTGCGGGATCTTAGTTCCTGACCGGGGATTGAACCCGGCCCCGGGAATGATAGCGCCGAGCCCTAACCACTGGACCACCAGGGAACTCCTGAAATGAAACATTTTTAACTTTGAACTTTCTCTAGATTTTGGTGAAGCTGATGCTGTACGTCCACGGAGCACACCTTGTGTAACACAGAACTAAGGGGCAGCTGGGTTCAAATGTGCTGTACTTGGCAATGAACCAGGAACTAGTCGAGTCGAGTGGAAAGATCAATGATCTCAGTGTTAAAAGAGGCAAATGTAAATTCTAGTGTCTCTACTTTTCAGTTATCTAGCCTCGAGCAATATATATGTCAGAGAATTTTAGAAAACTACGAAGGGCTCATAATTTAAGGCATAAGGAAGAAATACAGTCAAATCAGATCTCTATGTCTTTTTCAACCACGCGGAGCATGAACATATATATTCATAAAGCTTTCCCAATGACAAAGCACTTTTCAGTGCACTGTCTCCCCACAAGACCTTCCTCAGATGGGATTTTGCAAGAGTCAGATGAGATAATTCACACAAAGCACTTGGGTGCTGCCTGAGCATCAGAGCAAGACCATGATGAATGGCAGCTGTTATTATGGTAGTTTGGTCTTCCAACATCCTGTGCACTGGAGATTGTCATCTCCACATTGCCAGATTTTGAAAACTGAGATCCAAGCGAAATAAAGTGACTTGTCCAAGGTCACATAGCAGCAATATTAGAACCCAGACTTGAGGGGGGAGGGATAAATTAGGAGATTGGGATTGATATATACACAATACTATGTGTAAAATAGATAACTAATAAGGACCTACTGTGTAGCACAGGGAACTCTACTCAATACTCTGTAATGACCTATATGGGAATAGAATCTAAAAAAGAGTGGAGATATGTATATGTATAACTGATTCACTTTGCTGTACAGCAGAAACTAACATAACGTCGTAAATCAACTATACTCCAATAAAAATTTAAAAAAAAAAGAACTTGGACGTAAGCTCATGTACGTTTTCTCCTCTTCTAGCGGATGTTCCTAGGCACTGTGCATGATAAACGTGAACAGTATCATAAAGAGGATTTTTTTTTCTTTAAAGTGTATAACAAAGTAAAAGCCCAAGTCAGATGCCCCACCACTGGCTTTCTTACCCTTCGGGTCCTGACCTTGTAGTTCCCCGGACCTCCAAGTGTTCTGTCAATGCATCTGTATAGAGCAGAGGTTCTCCCCCACCTGCCACCCCACCCAGTTTTATTTAGATGTAATTGATATATAACATTTTGTAAGCTTAAGGTGTGAGCAGCGTTTCTTAAACTTTGATGCCCATAAGAATGCCCAAGTGAGTTGTAAAAAGTACCGAGGCTCAGATTCCAAACCAGTCTAATTAAATCAAAATGTTGCACGAGACTTCCCTGGTGGTCCGGTGGCTAAGGCTCTGCACTCCCACTGCAGGGAACCCGTGTTCGATCCCTGGTCAGGGAACTAGATCCACATGCCGCAACTAAGACCAAATAAATAAATAAATAAATAATATTTTAAAAAGTCAGAAGTTTGCATAAGAGATTTCTTCCTCTTCTAGTCTGTCCACAGTGAGAATGTGCGAAGCTGGAGCTCAAAGCCAGGTCCTGCATTTTCAGATCCAGTGCTCTTTCTGCTGCCACATGTAAACACTATCAGCCTCAAGAAGCGAGCCCACTGCTACCACTGGGCACCAATCACCAACAAACTAGACTTTAATATAAAAGATGGAGGAGAGACAAAGAGGTGAATTGTAGGGAAAAAGTGAAGCGTTTAGGAGACATGTAACTTGAGGAGGAGTTAAACTAGAGAGAATGATAAATGTGCATTTACTGGCTCACTTTTCCAGACATGGGGGAAGCATGCCGGCATGAAGTACCCTCCTAGGTTGAATGGAAAAAAAGAACTGGTCCACAGAGCACTGCTTGACTGTATTGCTTCTCTGTGGAAGCTGAGGAAGAGAATTAATCAGCATGGCAGGCAGCTCTCAGATAAAACTTCCTTGATGAAAATTACTGTTGGACAGAGATGTATGTTCTGAGGCTGAGAATGGTTTGGTAAATTTTTTGTACTTAATAAGGGTGTATTTTTTTTTAATACTGTTATCTTTCTTTCTTTCTTTCTTTTTTTTACAGTATTACAGTAGGTCCTCGTTGGTTATCTATTTTAAATATAACAGTGTGTACATGTCAATCCCAAACTCGCAAACTATCCTCCATCTATCCTCCCCCCTTTTACTATTTATTTATTTATTTTTAGTATAAGGGTGCAGAATAAAACAGAGAATAAGTCTAAATTAGAATGTCTAGTAGAATCCATTAACTATTAAAATTTTACTAGTCAAGCTAATGGACATCCTTTGGCTCCAAATTCAACCACGAGAAGATGACATGTCACTAATATCAAGTCATCTTGAGAAGTGGAGATCAGATTCTCTAGATAACTGTAAAATACGGAGAGCCCTTTTCATTACCTTCCAGTGATGGTTCACGGAGCCTTCTTCTGACCCCTCAAGCCCAAATGCAACAGGCGCTGCATCTCATGGGCCGTGGGATCAGAACCGTGGCCTAGAGTTTGGGACTGGAAGCCCAGGTCAGAACTGCCAG
This sequence comes from Balaenoptera acutorostrata, assembly GCF_949987535.1. Lineage (NCBI taxonomy): Eukaryota > Metazoa > Chordata > Mammalia > Artiodactyla > Balaenopteridae > Balaenoptera > Balaenoptera acutorostrata. The sequence continues at coordinate 76,961,465 of NC_080068.1, forward strand.
GGCAATTCTGGATATTAAGAGGCAAATCTTCCAGATTTCCTGGCCACTAAGGTGGGGAGGATTATTCCTTCCTCTCAGGGCTGATATTGGAGGTAGAATCCCCCTCCCCAATATAGTTCCTGCCCCAGATTTTGGTAGCAAGTTCTCAAAATTTGTCTCAAGTGGATAAAGAACCAGTTATGTCCGTATTTAAATATGTTTTTCTTCCCTTTGCAAAACCCAGGAAGATTACTCTGTAAATTCATAGCTGTATTTTCTTGACCTTTGCCAGGCCTCAGATGGGTAGGCCTTTTTGCTGGTTGGTGCCCAGCTCCAGCATGCCTTCTGGGATGTGTAAGTTTCTGTGTCCTGGGTTTACCATTGCCTTTTTTGTAGAATGCTGCCCTGTGTGGAACCAGCCCAAGAAATCTTAAAAAAAAAAAAAAAAAAAAAAGGGAATGGGCATAGCATTCCTACTTTGGAGGATAAAGACCAGAAGAACAAAAGTTGTAGGCAGACAATAGATCCTGTCAGTTAGACAAGGTGGAGCTAAACCAAATGAATGCTTTGCTGAGGAAGATGGAACATGGTATGGGAGAGGCTGGAGGAATAAAGTACAATGGGAGTGACACTGATTATGCTGAAAGACCTTTAAAAGCACGTGTGCCAGTCCAGCAAAGCCCTGATAAAAAGCAAGGCCACAAAGCCTGCTCCCGTTCACTGGGATCACAAATAACGAGAATTCCAAGGAAAGACTCATGTTTAAATCTAGTAGAGTCCACCAAATATCAGATTGGTCTCTCTTCTGGG